>NC_092076.1:8316931-8591931 GCF_039877785.1 Chaetodon trifascialis | reverse complement strand
GTAAACATAAAAACAAATCTTATGCATACCGTACACGTGGATATGGTGGCATGTATAAATTAAAAGTTATATTAACTGAGAAGCAAGAATATTTAAGAAAGTGAGGGCAAGAGAAGATTAATTATTTAAAAAACCCATCTATTCCTCATTTTGGTCAAGAGTCAGTTGTTGTCTTAAAGCTCAGAAAAAATATTACTCATTACTTCTTGTTTATTTTCATGTATTGAGTATGTGTATGTTACTTTTACACTGAGGAAGAGGATAAAGAATGAATTTTGAAACTCTATCTACAGTAAGTGAATGATAGCAGACTCCTTCAGTCAGCTGGGTAGCAAGCTAATATTGGTAGCTTTGCCTTAGACTGTGTGCTTACCTCTGCTATTCCTGACCTGACAAACTTTATATCTGGTCAACACTGAATGATTTCCCTATCCCAAAATCTAGTGTGAAAAATATGCTTTCACTTGAACGACAACAAAGATTAAGTAAATAATTGATTCAATAAATGCTGCTGTTATAGGATCTGTACAGAAAAAATGGACGTGTCACAGGTACGAGGCTAACATCAGAGTTCATTTTGAACTATTACTGCTATTTATATATAGGTGTGAGCATAGTAAAAGGGAAATGCTGAAAAGCAGTAATAGCTCTACTTTCCTCTCAACAATTTTCTTCCTTAAAACTGTTGAATCTGCATCAAAAAAAATGCCCATTTATGTCTGACAGCTTGACAGAAGACTCACTGTGAAGATTCACTGCTAATGGTAGTTTAACTCAGTTGTCATTACTCAAGCGCTTTGTAGTCGTTTGCCTCTCGCCTCTTTTTAAATAAGATGGTCGTCTTTTAAATGAGAACACATGTAAAGGAGGTGACTGGTCAAATAAAAGCCAGGGGATTTTTTTTTTTTTTTTTTTTTTCATATCGTAAACAAGTGAAAAATGTAAAAACATGTGACGTGGCTGTTGTGAATGCAGTCGTCTCCTTCCAAGCGTCTCGATCTCTTGTTCCTATACAGCAGCCTATCCACACTCTGATAAATGTCTTTTTTTTTTTTACTCCTTTTAGGGTTTTAACTGACATCAATCCTCTTGTCATCCAATGAGTCATTCTCATCACTGAATTAATATTTCTGATATACGTCCTCGGGTGACAAGGTGGCACAATTCTCTCTCACTGCCACTCCTTTACTTTATTTCAATATTTCAGTTTTTTTTTTTTTTTTTTTGGTTCTCCCTTTCCGTTTTTAATATTTCAAGCGCCTCAGATGTAGCGGCTCTTTAAAGCGCCCATGGGGGCTCCAAGTCCTCTCTTTTGTCTCCCATTTCCTTCTGAAACAGTTTTTCTTTAACCCTATGCGGCTCTTCACAGTTGTTGTCTTAGCGCTCTCCACTCTGTCGCGCTTTCTGCTGCTTTCTTTTTCTCCAGCCCCCCCCCCCCCCCCCCCCTCAGCTTTCTCTGTGTCAGCCAGAGGTCAATGCTACACTTTTTTCTTCAGCATGCAAGAAGGCAGGGGGTATCTTTTCAGTTATTGTAACCTAAAAATAGAAAAAAAAAATCTGTTTAAGGTTGGGACGAAGGTGTCTTTTAAGATATAGTGGCATACCACTATCTAGAAATTGGAGGGTGTTTCGTATCTTGAGATAAGGATTAGATGATATCAATAAATGATTGGGAGGAGGTTTGATCGAGAATATAGACCAATTTACAAACTGTGGTAAAACCGCTTAATTTTCAAGGTTATTACTAAGTGACACTATGAATTATTCAAAGCTGAAACCAGCAGTATTTTCTTATTTAACGCATTTTTTGTATTCATCTGTTGTGTAGTGGATTGTGATGAAACAAATATAAATGCTATAAATAAAATAAAAAATGGCACCTTTAATGTGGCTGGGGACATTCTTCATCGTTTACAATTGGGAAATGTTGATCAATTTGTTGGGTCGCACCTGTTCCGTTAACAATGCTAATGCTGTTGTTCCGTAAAGAACATATCTGAGTCAATGTTACCTGGTCAATCTCGAACATTTTTACTACATACCCATCAGTGATGTGAAGCTGTCGTCTAAATGTGTGGTCATGGATTATGCTTCAAGACCCATCTTAAATATCTAATGTTTGATAAATCTGTGCTAAGTTACTGTTGAATTTAAAATAAATCTTAAAGAAAAGTTTAGATTGTATTTAACAGTGTAAGCATTAATTCACAATAGAAATGTTGCCTAATGTTTTCCTAAGCCTGAAAGCTCCAATGAGCTCTCTAGTCAGATCATTACTTCCAAGAGTCTCATTATGTTGAGAGCCTTGTTGAAGCTAATAACTGACTAAAGGTCTAATTATTAGATTTCTTCCAATTTTATTAATGCTAGCTAGCACCTTGTGCAGGCCTAACAGAGGGACACGAGGAGGCTAGTCATTGGTAGACTCAACTGGAGCGTTATTAGTCAGTCAGGAAACGCTGATAGACATCTATGTTTGGTGTAAAGTTCATTTAATTTTACACAAACGAGTCGCTTACTGTCATCTTTGTCGCTCCACTTAACTTAAGCTAATATTTAGATGTCTGCGACAACACCTGTCGATGCACAGGGGAACAGACTTGCCCACGCACACACACACAAACACATACTCGAGTCTGTTGGTTCAGCTCTTCCATTGAGGGTATGTATGCTAGCTGGCCATTGTGCACGTAAGGCCTTTTGTCTGTGCAGCCTGAAACTGGTGATTGCACCTTAGCTACCGCAGTTCAAGCGTAAACAGTGTTTTCATGCCCTGCGATATACACTGTTGCCAGTGGACCCCTAAATCCCTGGAACAGCTGAGTCCTAGGGTGTCAAAGATAATGGCGATTTATTGCAGCGCGAGGCTTTCTCATTGCCCCTCCCGCCCCCCTTTCCAATCGTCCCTCCACCCCTCCCCCTCCCTCAAACAGATTAAAATTAAGCCTTAAACATGTGAGGATGGAATTAACACATTTAGCGAGTCTCCTCTTCCCACATCCCATTTTCGCTCCAGAGCGGCTGATCCCCGCTGCCGAACGCGGGTGCAATTTTAATGACTCGCAACGTTTTTGAAGTCCACATGAAAAAAGCATCGCTCGCCGTTTGTGGCGGCGCTAGATATGGCTGGGCCACGGCCGGCCATGATTGGGGGGGACACACGCCGCCGACTCGGACTCCAGGCTCTTCGATAGGATCGGTGTCATTTTCCTCTCCACGATAAGACGCCTTGCTGACAAGGTCCGATTAGGAGAGAAAAAATCATTATTGCTACGCCTTTCATCCACCGGGGGTTTACCGATAAACAGCTCACCCACGGCAAGATTTTCTGAGAGTGAGATGTTATGCGTTGAAGCATATATATTTAGGGAATATGGTTTCAAGCGAAATTTCGGGGGTATTTTTAATAATTATTTTCTTTTTAAATAGCTATAGAAAAACATAGTTTTCCTTTAAAACGCATTTTAAAAAAGGCCTCATTTCTCCTCAGCTGAAAACTCAAGCTGTGAAATATTTAAGTTCTAGCTCTCGGCTCCAGTAATCAAACAATTATCAAAAAACTTCATATTCTTTTTGAAGACAATACAACACGCTGATTGTATCAGCCTACAAAAAAGTGATTTATTATGCTATACCTAAAGGAAATCCACTTTAGCAAACTGTCCTTTTAAAAAGGGGAATGAAAAAGAGATCCTTAAAATATTCAAACTACATTGTAGAACAGAGAGAATAAAGTAAAATAGAAGTGAGAAAAGATTCAGCTACATGTTAGTAAGAAAAAGATTTAGATTGCATATATACTGTATATAAATCCACAAATCATTCATGTCGTGACTGAGGAAAAAAAATCCTTAATAACAGCAAGTGTGTTATATTAATAGGTCACACAAAACTTCAAATTAATAATATTAATTTAAAATGGATCTGTTATCAAAAACAATTAAACACTGTTTGAACTGAACAATTTCCAAAAATGTCCCTTCCAATAAAAACATTACTTTGGAACATTTTAATTAGTACGATTTTCATTTGTATGAATATGTTTTATCAGCATTATAAAAACAAATAACATTATATTGCTATGGATTAACCAAATATTGTAAATTAAAAAACACAATAAAACTGGTCGAGAGCTAATAATAGCACTGCTTAAAATATCACTTGGGCTTCATAAATGTAACCGATTACGTCATTTTGCTCAGTGTTTGCTTATGGATTTGAGGAGCGAGCACCACTTTGGTGGCCCAGCACCAAAAGAATCATCGAGTCTGATCTTTAGAGGGAACAGGGAGAAATAAAGCGAGTGGGAGAGAAACAGAGAAAGAGACGAAGATGGAGGGGGAGAGATAGAGTCGGGACAAACGTGTGCTGTGTTACTGGGCCACTCCAGCGCCCATGGACTCTCAGCAAGACTCAAAGCCACACTCCGCTTCAAAAGGGAGCCATGAAGATTTTTTTTTTATGTTTACAAAAACATATTTATTTATTTCTCGTCACTCTGTCATTTATCTATTTATTTCTTGCTGTCCCAGCACCCCTTGCTCTGCCACTGGAATCATGTTCGATGACGCCGACACGCGTGCCCTCCCCTCTTTTTCCCCCCTCTCTTTTAATACCACTGCAGCTGAAAATCAAACTGCTCTAAAACAAATTGATGTACTCTTTAATATAGTCGTCACATCATCACAGGGTCCCCACGCGTCTGCCTTGGTGACAACTGCAGGGCTGCTTAGCTTAGCCCGGCGATGGCTGCCACTTTGTTGGTCGCTTCAATGATTTATCACAAAAAAAGAGAGGGAGATTGTGCGAGTGGGAAGAGAGAGAAAATGGGAGAGACAGAAAGAAAAGTCCCCTGGATCATGATGGAGTCACTGGCACCTTTGATTGACAAGGTCTAATCAGCTTATCTCCATCCTAATAAAGTTGATAGCCTGTGGTGCTGCTCTCTACCTGGCATGGTGTGAACTTTGGGCTAGGCTGGGGCCCCTGGGGGCCGGTCCCAGCCCTCTCTGCTTATCTAAACGGGACTGAAATCAATCCCTAATGAGCTGTTTTCATTTCGCAGGATTGATTACAGGCCCCTAAACACCAAGAACAGTCGCCTAAGAAGTGTTCTCAGCCTCTTGCTGGCCACCTTTAAAATGCAGAGTAGCAAGGCTTTTGTCTGTCTCTGTCTTTGTTTCAGCAGCTCATTTTGCTGGCATTGCTAAGTTATTTGTGTCAACTGAACAAGTATAAAATGAATTTTCAAAGTAATTCACTCCACATTTGCTGGTTGATGAATTGAGTTGGACTATTTTTAAATATTGCCTCAGAGATGCATTTGTTTGTTCATAATTGTAAAAATTAAAATCTTAAAATGAAGTCTAAAATCTAGATTTTAGATTTCTAGAAACTAGATGTGGAAGATCTAGGTTTAATCTTGAAACAGTCATGTCTCTGCAAGCAATCTACAAAGGCTTCAAGCAGACATAAAGCTGCTGCTGCTACAATGAGCCGGTAATTCAAGTTTAAAGTTAAGCTTTAAGTTTAAAATCACGACTAATGTCTGAAAATGATTGCACATTTACAGCCCCACCAACAAAGGCTGCTCTGTGTCAACACAACAAAGCAAATTCAATTTAAAGCTATTCGATTATCAGAGTGATGCCAGTAAACAAAAGAGTGGATTTTTACCACCGCAACTTGAAAATTGAGAGTTTAATGGAACATTTTTTGCCAGTCCTGTATGAACTGTCGATCAGTATGTGAGCCTCAACTCTCTCCCCCTCAATGAATAATAATCAAAAAGGTGGAACAGCTAATCATTGCAACTCAGATGTCTTATCTGACATGCTATTTATTTCTAAACAAGCAATCATAAATCATTCAAAATCTTTTCAACTGCGGAGGGAAGGACGAAAATCTGGCATGTCTTTGATTTAACATCAGTCAAGCCTCCACATTTGGGCATTTCAAATGCCCCTGACTCAAATGTCTTTAAATTGGCTAACTGCATGCCCTCCCTCTTTATTTAGGGCCCTCTTTAACTGGGCTAGCCCCCATGTCTGCTTGTTGCTATGCCTGGGCTTTTAAGTCAGTGCTCTTCACTAATGAAGTTCTATACTTTATTTATGAGACAAACAGAGGACCCTGGTTCTTGAGGGTGCGTGTGGTAAATAGCTCTGCATGTCCAAAGAGTCTCTTCTATATCCCTCTGAGGGCTCTCGCTGCTTTTGGCAAGTCTTTGTTTTTGCTAAATACACTGGAGACATTGAGAATGGTAGAAAAAAAAAAGAAAAGAAAAGCCAAAATCTGATAAAATGGTACTGTGTGAAGATTCATCTTTTCTTAGAACTAAGAGTCCTCTTTTTCCCCTTAAATGTGACCTAGAAGTATCCTGGCTTTTTGTTCCTGGTCATTAAGAGATATATTGTCGACGCTGAAGAGAAAAGGGGCCAAAGCTGAGTTTCTACGATATTTCTTTGTTCAGGATCTATCTCTTTGAAATAAAATGTCTTTTAGTTCCACTTCCCCCATTGGTCAATTACAGTTCTTAAGGGCTACTGTGTCATTGCGGATAAGGAATGCAACTTTGAATTACTGCAAAATAACGACGCTAAACTGCTCTTCGTAAAAAAGTACAGCTTAGATGTCTGAGGAGAGTTGAGGTTTGTGGCAAGAAAAGTATTTACAGTATGACTAGAGAGCGTCTGATTGGAGAAACACTTAATGCTCTAATTATTCTTGTTTAACGTCTAAGGGTGCCACACCTTTGTGTTTTTAAACTCAAAGCTTATTCCCCAACAATTGCCAATGCCATTTTCATAATGTGCATGAATAAAGAAAGCGTGGTGGACTTCTTGGAGTTTTATTTCATTATTTTGCATTTGTTGGTGTGAAGGAGAAGGAACTACAATAAACTGAGCTTTCGTTGAACTATAAAAATAACGTGTTAAGTGATTGCAAAAAGACAAATCCCAGTCCAGAGTGTACTGTGTCTTGATACTCTAAGAACTATGGCAGGACTAGGATCTAAATAGTGCAGGATTTCATGAAGATGTCTGGGAAGTGTTGTGACGAGCCGTTGTGGAACCACAAGAGGAAATATGTAGTTTGAAATGGGTGAACAACACTAAATTAAAGACCAAACTGAATTTTGGATCAGATGGCAAACACTGTCAAACCTTATAAACCAGTGGATAAATATGGCTACCTCATGTTTGTGCCCAGTGTTTGTTGAATTTGAGAGCTTGGCATATATAGTAATTAGTCTTGTGGAGGAGTGCATATTCTCTGTCTTTGTCAATGTTCTTTGTGCAGATGTATTCCCTGTTTGACCCGGAGACACTGCCATTTCAGGTTGTGCATCTGAGCGGAGGGTTGGTATCGACAGCACAGTAAAGGACGGGGTCATGGATTAAAGACGCGGGGCGAAGCTTCCCCACCAAACCACAAACACAGCCCCAGCTGGTGTGGACCAAGCCAAGTGTGTGGGACCAAGGCAGGATAAACGAGCATTGTTCTTAGCTAGCCGCACACTCAGTGGATGAGACGGCCACCAGTGACACAGGGTCAAGGGGCATGTGGCCAACTACGGCAGGAGAAACCGCCGGGCCCAGTGGGTACTGAACACCGTTAAGCCACGGCCCACTTCTTTAACACCGACCAAGCTGTGAGGGAAAACATCAAAAAAACAAGCCAGTCTGGTGAATGATGCGACTGGGTAGAATTAAAAAAACCTGTCGGCTGTCGCAGAATTTGACACAGCCGAGAAACTCGGATAACGGCAGGATCATCTGAGGCATTTGAATCAACATTTTTAAGCACAGAATGTAGATTGTATTTATGAATTTGTGAATGCAAGTTACAGAGAACATCAAAAGCTGGTGGTCTGCGTGCGAACCTTCCTTGACTTGAATTATTAAATCTGTCGATGTCGCACACGCCAGCCACCCCGCGATTATAGTGTAAATTGACAAACTTTTTCAAAACTACAACGGAAGCCACAGAAAGCTGGTTGATACTTCAAGAATGAGCTTTGATACATCTCTGAGGAATACACTCTGCCTCAATAATGTGGTGACTGTCAGGAAGGAAGACAGGAAGAAAAAAAAAATATGCTAACTGGTTAAATCTATTTAAGATCCCAATGAGCTTTTTTCCTATTTTAAGATAAAAACCATCCTTGATAATGAGGGAAAAAAAGGAGTTTGTGTGTGTTTTTTTTGGAGGGTTTATTTAGAAAGTGATATTATGTTTTTTTTTCTTCCTTCTGCACTCCTGAATTAAGAACTTCAGGAGGAACGCTGACGTTGTTTATTTTCATAGACCCCCTGTCTGTTTGTGTGAAAAAAAAAACACACCACCCACCCAACACACACGCGTACGCAACACACACGCAGACACACACAGCCACAGCGATGCACGAATTTTCTTCGGGAGCAGAGGAAGGAGAAGCGGCGCCCGATCTGTCGCCTGTGCACCTCTCTCTCTCCCTCCCTGGCTCGCCTTTGATGTGCTCCCGAAAATGTCATCAGGCGTCAAGGAAAGAGGTTTTTTTTTTTTCGACCCCCTCTCCCCCCCTCCACCCAAACACACACAAACACATATATCCACCCACCTCGCATATGAGCAAGACAATTTGCTGTCGCTCACTCATCCTCACCACTATCTCGAACCCCCGCCCAACACCACCCCACTCCTTCCTAAACCAATCCAAAACAGAATACCTACCAGTTTCTACTGCTATCTGGTAGCCGGCTTCCAGTCTCCGTGATGACCTTTCCAGCTTCTCTGTGTTGTCCAACAGATGCGCTCTCTGCAACAAATGGAGAAAAAAAAAATGAAGCCAGAGAAACAAACACACACACACAAAAAAAACCTGATTGAGAGGGCTGGGACCCATTTCAAAGAAACACATCAACACTGTCACCTAAACAGACAGACCACATCCACAGCAACAACATAATACAGCCAGGTTGGCAATAACCTTCATGGATGACAATGTGTTATATGCTGATGGAATATCAAGCATATGCATGTTGAGGCTGACAATGTAAGAGGTGCTGCCGCCTATCTTGGACATAAAAACAAGAACTACTTTGAGGTTCGTTGCCTCCTTGTATTGTTTCACAGCACAGCTGTCTGCTGCACACAGAGAAAAGTTAAGGCAGGGAGGTGGAGCAAATTAAAATGAAATTTTATTTGAAGCTTTCCAGGTAAACGAAAAATCCTGTCCAGGGACAGCCTCCAACTGGAAGAGAAATTTAGGACAAAATCAACATTTAGCCCCTCAACTGTAGACAGTAATGCAACATATAAAGTGGAAGATTTCTTGAATAACAATAATGTCTAAGCCTTTTCAGAATCATCGGTTTCATAAATGTGTCTCAAATGAACATCGTCGTAGCCGTGTGGCATTTCATAATTAGCCTTAACAAAAGCATCGCATTTCTTTTCTGCTTCTTGTTTATCTGCATTAGAGGGCCAAAACAGTATTCATGATGTATGAGTTACTACATCCCCCCTTGGCTTACTCACAGCTATCAACAATTGACAGGGCTGCCCATTGAAAGCATGGAGTTCACACAGAATATCAAGAAAAGATGCATTTCATAAATAATTAAAGAGGCAATTTGATCATTTTTTTCAAAGTGGATGTTTATGGGTATCAAGGTGTTAGGCAGGGCTCGAATATCATGTGTACACATATCAACTGATAGCTGCTCCTTAGATACCAAGAAAATGAGTGGTTTTTGTTTCGCCTCTATAGCTAAACAATTCATGTCTGACAAGCAAGGCAAGAAGAGATCTGATCTGTTGACTGACGGCCTTGAGTTCCATCTTAGGGGCTCTCATATGTAGGTATCTACTGTTATGTTTTTATTTCATTGAGTTCACATATCCAATTACTGCACCGTGTATTAACAGATACACTTGGAAAACATACATGCTGTTCTATGGAAAAGGGCACGTATATTAGCTTTAAAAACACTTAAATCTCCATAAAAATGAATAACATGAATAACAAGGAAGCAATGCTACATTTATACAAAGGCTTACATTAACAGCACTATACATTGATCTATGTGTGACAGTTTTTATTGTTCAATGTAATGTATGCTTTATTTTCCTGAATTAAGTGGAATATGTTCGTTACCTGTTCAGAGCTCTCAGAAATGAGTGGGATTTTAGTGACTTTTGTACACATGTTGTGAGTAACTGGTTGAGGCTGTCTGACAATCCTTGAATGTTTTCCTATGAGGGTCCATCAGGGGACTCTGAATTTCATCTCAACTAACAGCCACAGGTTAATTTGTCAGTGAGTGCTGGGAAGCATTTTCAAGAAAGCAGAAAATCTCTTGCTGGGGATACCTGACTTAATATTTTCAATGTTGCATTTTTGATCATCGCTGAACTAAAGACGCTCGCTAACTGTGATCTTACTTGCTTTGGTGGTGGTTGTAATAAACTGCCAGAAAATGCCAATATTAGATAATGGCAGTTTTTCCTCTCCACTTCACAAACATGCAACTACGCTTTGGACAGTCATGCAAGTTTTTCTTCAAAAGGATGGTACAGCGCAGGGAATACATTACAATTTTCGGGTGTTTCCCAAATGTCTGCATTAAGTTTGATCTGTGTTTCTGACCTGATCTGTTTTTAACACATTTCCCAAGATCTAATAAACTATGTTTCTCAATAAAAGATCCTGGTGTATCACATAGGGGTTAATCAGGGAGGCATCCATTTAATCATTCTTTGTTTGAAATAATGCCTGGATACTCACAGTAATATTGGAGTTGTTTCATTTTATGCACATTTATTTCATTATCATGGATGCTTCAAGCTGATTGAAATACTGACAAAAAGCTTATGTTGGTGATTGGTGCTGGAAGATTTAGATTTATTTAAAAGATCTACAGTAATTGGAATTTTGCACCTATTGTCTATACAACATTTCCTACCATCATAGTTCATACCATCATGCAGTCTGTGTCATTGGGCATGGTGTCATCCCAATAAAGTTTACTATTAATCTATGTGTTCAGTTTCAACCACCTTTCTAACATATAAACTTCAAATGTGCACATGAAGTCCAAACTGAGACCCAGCTTTCATTAAATCCAAACTGCATTCAGGAGTGAGAATCATAAACAGCATAAACACGGAAGACTTAAATGTTTACCCGAATTTTGTTGGTTTTGATGGCCTTTCTAATATGCTATGTTAAGAAACTGATCAGATGTAACACACTTGACACTCAAAAAACAACCCGGCGAATGACAACCGCCTCCCTGACAAGGGTTTATGCCCATCACATGAGCGAAGGGGACAGGGGGAAGAAGTGAAATCTCTAGTTTTGGTTAGGCTGTCAAAATGTGTACCAGCTAATCATTCAGAGGAAATGAAAAACGTGGAGGGGAAAAAAAAAAAAGTCAACGACACACTTTTCAAAGTTTGACAATAAGAGGGATGGGAAAAGAGCAGGGAGGAGAAAACTCCCTCTGAACTCCTTTCTTTCCCTCGCTTCCTTTTTCTTCACGCCGCTGACAGATGTCATTTAAAATTGCAGAGATACTTTTTAATAGTTAAAGGGAGGGCAGGGGGAGGAAGGATGGAGTGATAGGAAAATGGGTGGGTGGTAAAATGGGCTGCCGGCAGGAGGAGAGCGATGAGGAGACGGCGAGTAGGACAGGATGCAAGGTGTGGTGTGTTTTTGGTGAAGGGTGTGGTAGGGGACTTGGGGAGGGGTTACATGGGTGTGGTAGTGGCACTGGCAGAGATGGTGGCAGTGCGTACATGGGAGAAAATGGATACCAGGCTTGGGCTATAATGAGCCCCTATGGATCAGAGGGGATGTATTGACATGCAATGCTTAAGCTAATACACCTAGACCATGGCTGCAGTGCCTGTGTGTGCCTGGGAGCATGAGGCAACCAGGGATACTGACAGAGTAGCGCACTCCCCCGGTTCTTCAAAGAGCTCAAGTGATTAGTATGTTATCATTACCATTCGAAACGTGATTTTCCTATTCCCTCTCGGCAAAGGTGACACGTCTCGGGGAGACGGCCGGCAGACTCACTGCGATGGAAAGCCACTTCAAAGCTTTCTCCTCCTGAATCTCTCTCTCTCTCTCTCCCTCGTTCTGTCTTCTTTTAGGGCCGGGGGGAGGGGAGGGGAGGGTGAATGTGGGTGGGTGGGTGCGTGAGGTGGGAGCGGGGGTGCTGGGGGGTAGTGGTGGCAGTGGCGGTGTATATGTGTGTGTGATCATTAGAATAATGCGCCCAGAGTTTGACGGTGACAGAACCTGAAGGAAAGGGTGAGAGTTCAGCCACTAAGAATCCAGTAATGGCACGCTGCGAAGGCCATAATGGAACAATCCAGCCATGGACGCAGGAAGATACCATGGAAAATAATGACAAGGAACGTGTACAATTAAAACTAAACATCCTACAGCATGTAGTCACAGACGAGCCCGATGGAGAGATTATGTCTACAAACTTAATCTAAAATGAGGTGACTCTTACCTCCCAGAGAAGCAATTTTGTTCCAATATACGAATGTCACATGACAACCATAAAAATGCACCAATGGACTCAGCTACAGTTTTATTCTGCAGACATACTTGTCAGCATTTTTGGCAAAGGAAATGCAAAGTGGCTGCCAGCCCCTACTGTGCTACAACGCCCCATATCAAGGCTTGACCCCTGTGGTTCTGACATAACAATCATAAAACCTTCAGAATAAGGAAAAGACACTCACACCCTAACACCTATTCAAGCTCAAATACTAGTTTTCTGCTGTTAATCTACTTTAGAAAAACTAAGGATCTCTCCAAAATCACATCTGATCGTCTCACGGAGCGTTCTAGCAAAGGATTTAAATGCAATATATGATAAATATTGTGCATCGCTGAGTGCACTGATGCACCCCCCCCACCACCACCACCCTTTCTGTCTATGCATGTATGCCTTTTCATCTGACACCTACATTTTGAACAAAGATCTTCTTAGGAACCATGAAAATGGTGTTTTTTTGTTGTGCTTTTTTGCGTCAAGCAACACTCTTCAGTTGTAAGTTATTAACAGGGAGCCCCAGAACAATGCAGCTGTAGCTCAAAAGAAATCTCTCCCCTCTTCTTTCGCTCTCCTGCCTTTTTTCAATATCAAACACAGACGGTTACTATCACCATTTTCCAAAGTTCAGATGATTTCCTTATTATTTCAATAAGGGTGGGGGAGAGTCAAAGTGAATAATGATGACAGCTGTGATTCAGACTGACTGTGTGATCTTCTGTGCCGTTTGTTTGGGACTTGTAAGACGAGGAATTACAAGTGTCAAACAGCTGTGAATATGGGTGCTAAATATTTAAACATGTTTTTCAGCTGAAGAAAAAAAAAAAGTATAGTTTTTTTAAAAGCAGGGTTTAAGTGTGTATAAGCTGTACCAGCCTTTGATTCAAATGCAGGAAGAGCGGAAGGGTAAAAGACTGCAATGGAGGAGTGCAATGGCGAAGAGGGCGCAGAATCAAGCCCGATTACACAGATCGGGCCATTCTAAAGGGGTAGGCAAGTGAGGTAACTCAAGACGTCTTCTGAACCTCAGGCTAGGAGGAAGTGCACAAAAAGTGTGGGAAGAAGAAGGGGAAACAAAAGTACAGCTAAATAAAAGAAAAATGCGTGATAACATGGCACCTGGGCCAGGCTGGCACTCTGAATTATGGATAGGTGCGAATGGTGAGGCTTCTGATAGGAACTGAATTAGCCCCCTTCAGGAGAAGCCCTCTTGATCATAGCCGCACTCGAAGGCACATTTAACAACATACTGTAAGTCCACCTGCAAATACAACTTCAGTCACGCTTCAAAAGACACCCAACAGAAACAAAGCCTTCCTCAATGAGAGAGGTAAATACACCTTCTCTACAGGATTTTCACCAGCCTGAATTGAAATTACTGTTAATTATTAATACAATGATTGGAAAGTGCGGATCTGAAACATGATAAATGGACGGGTTGTCATGGCAGTCCAATGTTGCTTTTGCTTCAATTAGATTTGTTTAACCGACAGACAAATTTCATTTACAAAGTTCATTTGTATTTAACCATGAGTGGAGCTGCTCATTTCCAGAATCACTATTAAAGTTACAGCTTACACAGATACTACGACAAAACCTCAAGAAAGCACGATTTTATTCCAACATCAGCGCCTTTCCTTTACCGCCTCAAAGAGAGAGAACAACAGTGGAGAGAGTAACGCAAACTGTTGCTTATGGAACGGGACACAGGAAAAGTTCGTCAGTCATCAAGGCCCATTAGCTAACGTTCATACTTGGTCAAAGTTAATTCCCAAAACCTTGTGACAGCATTCCTAGTTTGGTAGGTCACACAACAGCTACCCTACAGTTTGTCATCATGTACAGCCTTCAACACACATCACATCACTAAGGATAACCTCAATCCAATTTATTAAAAGGCAGGAAGCAGCTAATATGGCCCCATTCGAGAAAATTAAGGGATACAAGCAGCAGTTCACTCTTGAAACTAAAAAGTTGATAAAGTTCTGTTGGACAAAGCCTTGCTTCATTTCCCAATATTTGTCTTCAAAAAGGCGTATCAGAAATAAT
Organism: Chaetodon trifascialis; assembly: GCF_039877785.1. Classification (NCBI taxonomy): domain Eukaryota; kingdom Metazoa; phylum Chordata; class Actinopteri; order Chaetodontiformes; family Chaetodontidae; genus Chaetodon; species Chaetodon trifascialis. Next base: position 8,577,322 of record NC_092076.1, on the reverse strand, counting down.
ATCTTATCTTCACTTTCTGATATTTAAGGTGGGGGAAACTGGAGAAACTGGCCTTCGGTGAATTCATTATCTTTGGCTTGGCCTGTAAGCTGTTCAATCAGGCATGCAAAAAAAAAAAAAAAAAAAAGACCTGATTTTAATTTTCTACAGGAGAGAGGAGGGCAAATTGAAATTTCAGTGGGAAAGCAGAATTTAGATTGTCAGAGCAGAGAAGCACTTACCTCTTCACGTAACTTTATCAACTGCACCATGAGAGCAGGAGAGGGAAGAGAGAAAGATGGAGAGAGTGAAGGAGAGATAAAAAAAAGCAGAAAAACATGGCAGGAGGAAGATCAGTCATGTGGCTGGGTACAGAATTAACCTTGACGATTCATCCGTTTGCATGTTTAGCATTTGGAAATCACAAGACAAACACATTAAACGAAGCTAAACACGCCGCTCGGGCTGACTTTTTTTGAACAAACAAAGATCAAGTCCTGGTGCTGTCACATTAAACAAAGAGAGGGAATGGATCGCTCCACTTGCAGTATCATCTAACATTATCAAGGAAGTCAAATCACAAAAGCTGATATAGCAAGAGGAAACGGGGAAAAAAAGAGTAAACTGTAGTGCGCAGTTAAAATTTTAAACGTGGAGGAAACATTTTGCATCTGTCATGGAAAAGCATAAAAAGAAATGTGTGCCCTTTGGAACCGAGTTGGAGAAATGCTGAGCCACTCCATTTGTACCACTGTTTATCAGTGCTGATATGCTGTCAATATTTCATGTAGCCTATGCATCTCAGTGAAGGTGCACACTGTTTAGGTTATGGGGGAAAGCCATGTGATTCTACCACTGTACATACATACAGTGCGGCTTATTATTGGGACAGCCACAGATCATGAAAAATGAATCTTAGCATAGCTATACATTTTTGATGAAAGAGAATAGCAAATTTAAAGTGAAGTAAATAAGAAATGCTATTCCTGCTCCCTGTCCTGGAAAACCTTGCATCTCTGACAACGAATCAGACATCTGAGCAAGGGCAACAATCCCCTTTTGCTGTTAATTATGCCAAATCACAATTAAAGAGGTTGCTTCCCTCGCCTGCTCTTAAGTGAGGGGCTGTGGAGAAGGAAAGGGAAGGCTGGGGCTTATCGTGGGAAAGCAACACGTTTGGAGGAAAAAGGGGATGGACAAATTTCTTGATTCGCGAGCCTTTTGGAGGTGATTTGTTTTTTTTAAATCCACATTTCTTGGCCAACATTAAAGGTTAGCAGATCTTAAGGGAGGCTCAGGGCCAGTATTGCTTGTGCTGTTTATTTTGAATTTTGTGAGTCTGGAATAATTTTGGATCATATGAAAGAGAGAGTTCTTAGATCTTGAATTACAAACTTGATTGCTAACTTTAAGGTTAAAAAAAAAAAAAACACAGCTGGGAAAGGGGTCAGAAAATCTTTGTGTTCAAATAATGGAAAACAACTGACAAAGAGGAGAAAAGGAAGCTCCTTCTCTCTGCTCTTACGACCAGAATAAATCAGAGAACTAACATTTAACATTTGCATCTATTCACCGAAATCCTGAAGAACAAAAAACAATACTGTACTGCATACATTTGTCTCCTCTATTTATATTACACCACTAGTACACACTCAAAGAAATTTGTCATCTAATAATAAATTCAGGAGGAATCTATACTATATAAAACACACACAAAAATATCAGGCACTTCATACATTACAATATTGCATTTGTCACAGAAGCATCTCAGAAATAGTTCCTGCATCCCTTTTGTTTTTTTTTCCACCAATCACAAAACATGACGGTTCACATATTGCAGATATAAAAATATTGCCAATATCTGTAATGTGGGAGGTAAACAAGTATAATTGCATGTTTTTCTAAAGAGCTTTCCTTCCCTTGAAAATGTCGGCAGTAACAAGACGCACTTAAGAGTGGAAACTGTCTTTTCTAACTTAAGCAGCAACTCCCCACTAAGAATGCATTATTGAAGAGGCCAAAGTTTAAAACTACACTGTGGATGTGGTTATTTGGGGCTTGAAAAACCCCAGCAGATCCTGCGATCCCTCACCCCAGCTCTGCCATCAGTCAATGGGTACCAAACAAAACTTGTTCTAGCTCATTTGTGCTGCCTGACTGATTGCAAGTCCTCGTGGAGGATTTGTTAAAACCATACGAGGGGCATGTTGAGCTGTGTTTCTTGTTTCTTCCTGTTTAGCTTTATTTTTCTTTGGCATCCATTCTGTAGTCCGGCCAACGATGCTCGCGTTGCTCATGAGATACAGAGCAGTAAATACAAAATATTGTAAATGTTATAATTACTCCTGCATGAGCGCCTTTCCTTGTGTTTTTGTGATGCCAGCCAGTATTCAAAATTGCACTGCTGCAATTTTTCTGTTATGATAATCAGCAATTTTTTTTCAAACAAAAGATTTTTTTTTTATCCAATACGGAATTCGATACAAGTGGTAATCTGCTTCCTTTGTAGCCTGTAAAATCTGGTCCATGCCGGCTCAAACCAGCACAATCTCTTGTGGCCAAGCCTTCTGCTGTGACTGAAATCGAAACTATTCCGTATAGTGTTCGTGTGTGAAAAATGTGTGTGCATTTGCTGCTTTGTGTGTGGTGTCTGTGTGTGTGCGCGCACCAACATTTGTGCGTGTGTTGCATGCAGAGGAAACAGAAAGAAAAAATGTGCAATAGTAGCCTACCACATTATTAAAAAAACGAGCGATAGTGCCAATTCAGTCTCTGTCCGCATACAGATAACGAATAAATGCCGAACTCTATTAAATCGTCCTTTAGCCATTATCGCAGGGCCAACACGCCATTTTCAGAACTTATGACGGTTCCCTATTTACTTAGCTATAAATCCTTGCCATGTAACCAACAGATTTGTGACTGGTAATGATCTGCTCAGCCAGGGCTATATGAAATGATCCTGACCTCTTTCAGATCGTCAGGAATTAAATTGACCGACTTGCCCCGGCCCCCACCATCTTTTCCCCTCTCCTATCACCGCCGTCTCGTTAGATAAAAAACCCTGAAGTTCCGAGTACTCCACTCACAGCAAGACCAAGACAAGTATTATCTCCACAAGTTTTAAAATTAAAATGAGGTAAATGCGGCACCTGGGAGAAAAAGGGAAAATGTACAGCATCTATTTACTTTGCTTTTGCCCCGAGCTTGAACTCTTTCTGAGGCTTTCGCTGTGTTTCAGATATGTTGTATAATTACAATTTTAAAGTTTCACATCAGACATTATTATTGCAAATTATTACTGTGTTTTTCCACAATTCAACAACTTATCCTGCATGCTTTAAACATATTAAGGTTTTGAGTCCTGGTGATATTTTTTGCAAAAAAGGATTTGGGCAAATAAAATAAAATGAAGACCTGCATCAGAAAAGGAATGTGTTACTTTCTATCGCTTCGATTTTCTGAGTGCATCATGTTTGGCCTGAATTCCCAAATATAAATATGTTTTATAGCTTTAAACAGATCCTCTGATTTTATTAATGTAATTTAACATTTAATAATGTAAATGATTATGTTTATGTGAACTGAGAATTAAGACTGAAGCTGTGGATTGTATTCACAGATGTCACATTCTGCTTCCATGTGCATGCATGGATTAAAGAAACACAACATTTTACTGTTTTTCATTTAGTAATACAATACTTTGACATAAAACAACTTCAAATTAATTTTACAAATAGTGTCAAGAATAATAATTAATTTTTAAAACAATAATTACAGCAATAAAACTACAATTTCCAAAAAATCTTAACATACATGTAGAGCATCATCCCATAATATCAATTCTATACTTATTTATTCTCCAACAATTTTCTTTGAGATGAGTAAATTCAAGAGTCGTGAAATGACTCTAAATATTATTAACATAAATATTTGCAGGCGAATTTTTAATGAAAGGAAAATAGGGTTCGAAATGAAATGTGAGACTTTTTTTTAAGCTTTTCCTTGACAGTATTCTGATAGAACTCATCAGCGTCTCAAACGTGACATTTCTGACAGCAAATCTCCTACCAACTTGTGCATAAAATGTCAGAGTCACTTTTGTGTCTCACTAATTTGCCAGGAATATGCATTTCAATTACACATCGTGGCTCCAGATACATATGTTTCTAAGATGTGCAGTTCATGGGTCATCATTGAAATGGTAATAGGGAAATGTTCAAAAAAAAGCCAGACAACTTTATTTAGCTTTGCTTAGCTGTGAATCATCTAAATATACTCACATAAAGCACTGTGGGACTAAATGTGTAAATATGCATTCGAGTATTCTTCTTTGTCTTTTTTCTTTTTTGAGCGTGCACGTTTGCAAATGCAAAGTATTTATTTGCATGTGAGCGTGTGTGAGTGTGTGTGCCTTGAGACACAGTAACCCCTCCAAGTTGACAGCCGATTCTAAAGGCAATATATAATTAGTCAAAAGACGTTTGGTCACAGTTGAGAGTGGCTGCGTATGAGTGGCAGCTGTGCAGGTGAGCAATAGGTAAGTGCGTCTTAAATGTTAAAACGCTGTTTGCTGAATCCGTTGATGTATCGCTGTTTTGATGCGGTTCTACATTTATTCAAAACAGTTTATTCAAAACAGCTTAAGTTTAAAATAACATGTGGCGTACTTTGGCCAATTAAGATCACAATTCAAGATAATTGTTTTCCCTCTTCATTGCCACTTTCATAACTGCTGTGAATGAATCTTTTGTAGGCATTGCTGACAATGAATGAAAACTGTTAATGTGGTCTTTATCTGTTGTTTATATGCCTCAAATTCAACAGGCTGAACGGATATTCAAACAAAACGTCAGTCATCATCTTTTAAAAAATAATAAAGCAATTGTGAATTTGTTGATAGATAATAGATCAAAACCATTAAGCAGTCAAATAGAATTTGAGGTTTTTGATTAAAGGCTGATATCAAATACTAAATACAATTATTTGGGGATCATTTCTATGGAGTCCCGCGCAAAAATATTTCTGTGATTTCATTTTTTATATTGGTTGTCAACAATATGAGAACCCGCACTCTTTTGAGTATCTGCACTGTGCAGGTTCGCCACCCTTGGAGTTTAAAGAAAGACCAGAGGACGCGATTTAGCAATTCTGCGTGTGCACGTATGTCTGTGTATGTGTGAGGAACTTGATGGAGGATGGAGGATCTATTATTGGCCTAAGTCCACACCCGGCTGGAGAACAGCTGTGGGACGGTTGGAGTGGGGAGGCCGGGTTTTTGGATTGAAATTTGCGTTGGATTGTGTGTTTAGGTGTGCGTGTGTGTGTGCGTGCGTCGGTCACAATCTGGCTTTAGCCAGACACTGGTCCCATGCCCTGAGCCCACTCACTGGCAGCCCAGCTTTGCATTAAACAGTGTTCCTTCCGCATGACTTGGTGACAATACTGTGGTTTCAGCTCTCGATGGCCCCTGTGAGGGGCCCACCTCCTCACCCTGGGGACCAGTCAGCCACCCACACTGGTGTCGTTTGGGCCCCTGATTAGCACCTCACCTGGTTCTCTGAGGAGCTGGCGTCATCTCCCAGGAGCTCGTTGCGCACCTCATCACTGTAGGCAATGCGTGACCTTTTCTGCAGGGGGAGGAGGATGAGGAAGAAGGACAAAAAGAAGAAGATAAGGGAGAAACAGAGGAGAGCAAAAAGAGAAAACAAGTGGGGAAATATGGCTTAGTACTGTTGTTGATGCAAAAACACAACAGGCATTCCTTAAGCACGAGAGCCCCCTAATGGAACTCGGTGACAAGTCATACACATGCAGGTTGTGCGTATGTCTGACAGTGTGTCTCTGTGTGGATGTGTACCCTTACAACACATGTACTGAAAACAAGCACGTCTAGGTTTGTGCCCATGACTCCCTTCCAAGGTGATCTACTGTACCTAGTGCACTTGTGGCACAGAAGTGGTGGCAAAGAGCCCCCCACCACCACCTTGCCCACTTAAACAAATATAAGTTGAGGGATGAAAAAACTCATCTTGTGTGCATGGAGAGGCTGTGGAACAGGGGGACAGGGGAGAGGGCCAGGGAGATGTATTATGAGGAAGTATCACTTGTCAGCGCTAAATCTTTTCTGGGGGCTGTCACCGCTGTCATCCCAGTGCAGTGGCAGGCTCTGTGATAACACCAATGCTGAGACTCAGACAGGGAATAATTCATCACCCATTGGCGGCCCATCGGATTTGGGGTTGCCTCTCTCACACTCACACTCACACACACACACACACACACACACACACACACACACACACACACACACACACACACACACACACACACACACACACACACACACACAAACCCTCTCTCACTCTCTTTCTCTGTCTCCAGATAGGCTAGAATAAGAGGGAATGCCATGTCCAAAAAAAAAAAAGACAAACACTCAGATACACACATTTCATGCACACTTCAGAGTGTGCCACCTCCGATTGTCGAATAGTGGGCTGCCGTTGTACCGCTTGTTTACAGACGCCCGACCCATGGAAAAACAGCCTCTTGGCATGCCCTCTAAACTAAATACACACCAGCAGCAGACACAGAAAGTGTTTACTAAGCCTCCTTCGCTTTCTCTCCCTGCCTTGACAGGGTTTCTAGGTGGGCTGCAGGAGGTGGGCAAAATCAAAGACAAACACCAGCATAAGAATGAAAATATCACTTTTTCTCAACACGAGTTCTTTCTATTCTCTATATTTACTTAGTTCTTGACTCTAAATAAATAAAACAAAGTAACCGAATGAGTGGAGGAACACCAATTACCTGGTGGGGACATTTCTTTCCTCAAATACAGTATCCTTTCCCAGTATCTTTCTATTATCAGTAAAAGTTTGAAGAAGCTATTGTACTCAGTACTTTGATGCTACTTTCCATAAGAAAAGCACAAATCAAACTTGAAACAGCCAATTCTGACCTCAAGAGTGATGATATCAAGTTCCTTGATTGAAATAACTTTGGAACCAATCACAATCGAGCCAGTTGATTTTTTTTTTTTGTATTTGTCTCTCCTCATAATCTGGAGCACTGAGTGGAAAGTCATGGCTGATGTGATTTGGTTGTTATTATCGTGATGGTGAGGGCCACAGTTCTCTGGAGTAATTACTGACTAGACGGAGGCCTGATTGACCCAGACCACAAAACCCATTAGATAAAGAGCGCACCCAAACAATACTCAACCGCAGGGACCTAAGCTAACCACAGAACGCCTACTGTGGGGAAAAGAGAAGAACGGCAGCACCGACTCAAATAAAACACAACCCCCCCCTCCCATCCCACCCACACACACACACACACACACACACACACACACACACACACACACACACTCTCACAGGAGCACTATGTCAAAATGTGCAATTCAAGATGTTTCTGCAATTGTTTCGTGATCGTGCCATGAACCACTGGGTCAATTGTTAACTTTTTAGTTTGTGATAATTGTTGCCACTCTCAATTATGTGAGAGCAAATTCCACGATATCTCATACAACTAGGTAAAATGTCACACATGTAATCCTCTTTTGATTAAAATCAATAACAGACGTGGTGCTCCATGGTAAAAATAAGTGACAAATGTAGATAATACTCACTGCTTTATTTTTTCTTCAAACGTCTGCAGACAAAAGTATTTTGCAAATAATTAAGGAGTTCCTATTTTGTCAGAGAATCCAATCTAAAAATCTAATGCTAATCTAATGTTTATGCTGTTTTTTCATTTCAATTCTCATGTCTGAAATGCCTTCTTTTAAGCCACATCTTTGGTGCAGGGGTAAATAAGTGGTCACTGTGCTTCAGTCAGGACGTTAAAAGGAATTTCAGATTTCACCAAAACCAGAAAGACAATAAGCATCAATTTGAAGACAGCATGTACACTTGTACACAAGGAACACACACGCACACACACACACACACACATATTTGTTGCCAGGAAAACACCCACATATTCCATTTAAGTCGAGTTTCATCTTAAAGAGCTGCAGTGCAACTTAGGGGGAAAGACGACTTCACCAGTAATTGAGACGAGGAAGCCTGGGAGAAGCATTGATTTGAATGTTAAGGCTTACGTCGCCTTCAAACCATATGCAGGGTTTTTTGGTATTTCTAAATAGCTGTCTGTTACAGATGAATGTATGAAGCGTTCCTGCAATGAGAACAGTGTAGATAACAAAGAAAGTATAAAGAATGGAAAATGTCATTGAAATGAAAGTGTTGCCGCTACTTCCCCTGTACCTACAGTATACACTCCAGTTTTTGGATTCCCCTCTGGAAAACAACAGATTCCTGAGTGATTACTGCCTTCCCATTTGATGTCAAACATAAACAGCAGTGCAATACTGAGTGCTTAATACAGTAGCAGATTTTGATTATAAGTTAGGGTGTTAAGAAAAAATTGCTAAGTGGCAACAGGATCACTCTTGAGGTCAGGACAGCAGATATCAGAGACCTGTTCCTGTACAATCTTCCATTCTATAAAGAAAATACACTGAATCTCTCTCATTTTAGTTACAGTATGTTAAGACTGAGCCCCACGTCTTCAGACAAAACCCACTAATCAGGCTTTGTAATCTATAAGATACCTTATTGCTCAGAAAAGAAAAAAAGGAGCTTTTTTTAATCCTTTTGAAAGGTCTGTCTTTTGTCACTTTTTTAATCTTGGGTGAGAATTTGCTTCTATTCCCGGAAGCACACAAGAGAAGTACAAAGGTACATCTTAACTTTATGCAAAGTGGCCTGCCTTGAAAAACTCTACACATCCCGTCAAATGCAGCGATGGAGGTGCTGGTGTCCTGTCAAAAACACACGTTTTGCCTCTGTTGACATGGATAGCAAAGGAAAAGAACTGTTCTTCTTTACCCATCAAAATGTAATTACATATGCATGCATAACAATTCATATCAGATATGCTAATCAGTCCGGCATAATCCTCTGAGCAGCAAATGATATTTATTTAATTATAGTAAATACATGGATCCTTCCTTTGTATGCAATTTCTTTCTAGTGTATGGGCATGCATGTGTATATATTTTCTAAATTAACATGATGATTTTTAAGTTCCTCCACAGTCCTGAGAGAAGCGAATCTTAAAACATCTGTTTCCAGAAAGTGTATCAATAATTACCAAACAATGACTTTTCCTAATTTCAAGCAGTCAACAATAACTGTAATGTGAAAGAAAAGTTCCCTATCTACAAAAAATTAGGATAATTAGAATCAAATAAAGTGAGGTTTATATACACATTTCAATGCCCTCCAACTCTCCACTTTGCTTTTTGCCCAGTGCCACGAGTGATACAAGGACAAGCGCAAATTACTGTGGCGCCTGGAAAGCTGAAAAATGTAAACAGTTCATTATATGGGAAATAAAAGGCGTAAAAATACCCAGGGGCAGAGTGTAATGAGGGGCCCTGAAGTTCCTCTGCAGATGCTTTTTCCTCCACTTTCCCAAGCTTTTCCTTTTTGCCCTGTACACACGGCTGGCGGCATAGCATGAAGAGTAATTAACCATATTCAATTTACAATACCACGTCCCATTACAAGCTTTTTCACCAGTAGGAGAGTGGCGGGGCATTTCCAAATTTAGACCTAATAACACTTATGTCCAGCTCCGTGTGCTTGTCTGAAACCAGCATTTAAACTTTTATTTGGCTCACTGTCCGAGCTGCGCCATCAAAAGCACCAGAAAATGCACAAAATGTAGAATATCCTTTAATTTGTTGTAAAAAACTGAAAAGTAAAAACATCTATAGTCTGCAATGACATGACAATGAAGTGGAGTAATAAAATGTTTCTATGTTCTTGAGAATGCGTGCTAAACTCAAAGGTTATCTATATCACTTCCTTTCCTCCCCCTGCTGTGATATTTTCCCAGGTGATGTGTGGACCAGCGGCAGCAGGTCCCACTCTGCCCCCCCCCCCCCACAAGTGGGGCAGAGGTGGACTGATGCGGCATGGCGTTTAAAGGAAGCCGAGACCTTTAAGCAGGCACAAGTATCACAACAGCATCTTAAATAATGCATCTCTGCTTGGCAGGGGTTTAACAGAGACACACACACACACACCCGCCACAAAGGAACACACACAAATTGTTGTCTAGCGTCTTCAACCCTCCTTTAACACAAACAAATCGGGAGAGGTTGTTCAATTAAGTAAGTGTGCTTTTTTTTAAGGCATTTGATATATTATCAGACAAAGGGAAGTAGCGACAATTGGGATTGTCACAGGAGGGTGTCATTTGTGCCTTTGTTTTACGGTGGTCTTTGGTGCCATCGAATCCTCCGCTTCTGACTGTTGTGTGGTTTGTGCGAGTGCACAAGGGCTACTGTATGAACGACGGAGGCTTCTGTGAGCCTTTGCATTCCCGGGGAAAACCTCCTTTAGAGAAAGTACGCGTGCAACATATGTGAACGGTAGCCCGGTGTGTGTTCTCTCCCCTAATAGAAGTGCAGCAGTGGTAGAGAAGCCGGAGCCTTAGATAACAGCATGGGGCCTCTCATTAGCTCACAGGTTGGTGCTTTGGTGGCTTCTACGCAAGCGGCATTGTGTTCCACTTCCATGAAAAACCTGAAGGAGTCTCAGAGAAGGCGATGTCGAAAACACAAATAAAAGGTGACTGATCAACCGAGGCAAGGTAATAAATGAGCCTGCGACGTATCTAAACAGGTGTGAGGTGACAAGAGTTCTTTTTTGGGGGGGTGACAAAGAGTATCAGCTTGAAAAAGATCTTATGTCACTACAAAACAAAACAAAACAAAACAAAAACAGACACGGTCAGTGATGACCGTGAGAAAACTTCTCTTTAACAGCTTGATTCAATAAAAAATGTAATTCCTGTTTAAACGTGTCTGTGAAGCTATCGTTTTTTTTTAATATTACACCACAAGTAAACAGGATTTTATCTCTGGGGGGGAAAATACCTCGCCCTTTGCTGGTAAAAGAGTATATTATTCTGATGGGGGTCTTTCATGCTTGTACCTCTGTGATACCGGTGGTGTATTTCCCTGTCAAAGTCATTTCTATTGCTAAGTACAGCCGAGATCAGTCAATAAGCCTAACGACTGTACCCACAAAGCGAGAGGCCGAGAGGCGGCAAGGGGGGGGGGGTTTGCAAGTGAACTCCAAACAAAAGAGCAAATTCGAGGAGGGCTTTGATTGAAGAAGCGCCATATACTTTTTGAAGACCTAGGGATCATCTCTCAATGGTTATTTCTTTAAGGCATGAGGGCCCGATTAAACCCAATATTAAAATATGGAGGCGCTTCTAATGAAAAATCAAAGGCCCTGTTTCCCCTCCCACACCCACATCCTTCCATCTCTCTTTTCCTCCTTCTCCTGTGTTCTGTCAGGTTTTCTCCCTCAGCCCGTGGTTGTGTAGGAGGGGACAGGAAGAAAGACAGAGAGAAAGTATGAAAAGAAAGAAAGAAGAGAACAAGAGAAGGAAAGAGTGAAAACGGGGAAAGAGGGAGGGTTATAGAGATGAGGGACCTAGGTGCTGGTGGTGCAAAACAGAGACAGACAGCATTGGTTGGAGGAGTAAATCAATAGAGCAGAGCCGTCGGGGAGGCGGGCAGCCAGGGCAAGGAGAGAGGAGAGGAGAGGGGGAACCAGCACAGGGGCTCGGGCTCCGATCACAACGCTGGCTTCTGGCGTGCAGTGGGGAATAAAGTGGGCCTCCCCGGGTCAGCACCAGAGAAAAAGGTGAGATTAGAGGAAAGTGGAGGAGGGATTTTCACAGAGTGAAGGTGGGAGGGGTGGGAGAGGTGGGTGTCGGAGGATGACGAGGAGAGAAAAAGTGTGTGTGGAGGAGGAGGAGGGGGGTGGGGGGGTGTTAGGAGATGTGCATTGCAGGATACCTGGCAAGCCAGGGACCAACCGGCCCATTAGCCTGTGGCTACCTACATATGGTTCACTGAACCCTCTGCTGAGAAGAGCTCCTCTCCTATCAGTCTTCCCATCTTTTTTAAAGAAAGAAATACCTTCACTTTTAACCCTTTCTCTGCTTTGGAAAGAGGTTCACTCCTGACCTCGATTTATGATTCATTTTTGTTTGATGTCTATTCTTGGAGTGTTATCTAAAATTGAAAAATGTAATAAAAAAAAAAAAAACCTAGACACAAAGGGAGAGGAGTCGGGCCTGCTGAGCATGTGCGTGTGCGCGTCCGTCAGTGGACATGCACAGAAGACTATCTCCTTCAGTGCTTTGCCTTTTCTTGTAATGTGACCATTGTTGGTGCTGAATAGCCCACTCATTAGCATAAGAATACAGCAGCACATATAGGGACTTAGCCAGATCATTATCTCCATATATTTATGTATACTTTGTTATTTCACTAGCCAGAACACATTCAAATGCTGATGAGGCCAGTAAGGCCCCCCTCCAAAGCCCCTCCAACATGTGCCCTCCTGAACTTACCAATACACTTAGCAGTTTCCTGGGAGTCTGCAGGTTTTGTACTGGAATTTACGACAGGATTTAAAAAAATTGAGGGAAATAATAAACTGAAGGCTACAGAGACGAACTGCTTACACCTCTTTAAGAAGATTTAAAAAGCGAAAGTACACAGAAAGGAACGTGATACAGTCAATCCAGGAATAACTGGTGGAGTTGAACCATTAACAAAAACAATCATCTGCTGCTCATTCTTAGAAAAGTAGCAGTAAATATAATAGGAAAACTGCCAAGTAAAAACGACATAAATAACATTAGTTTAATGAGCCATTTGATAATTTGACTGTTTTGTTTTAAATGGGCAACAGATTTTTTTTTGTTCCTACTGGGAATTCGCCATTTGAAAGGAGCACTTAAAGCACAGAACGTGTTGTGTGAAACAGATCATTTCTGAATAAAAATGTACAAAGACAAAAATGTACACAAAGTTTGACAATGCAGAACAAACAAGAGCTCTATGGTGATGAGGGGAACAAAACTTAAGAGTTTAGTCTCACTGCAGGAGTAGGCTGATGCTCTAATGGTGGCCAACCTCTGGGATAATTGAAAAAAAAAAGTACTTCATCTTCCACAATGTAATTCTGATCAAGGCCACAGTCAGATTCCACTGCAGGCTTCAAAAACAGCAGAGAAAAGGCAAAATTGTTGGTCGCTGAGAGCAAAAACACGATCCCTTTCTTTCTGGCACGCTCCCTCATTAGAAACACTTAGGATGAGAGGGAGAAACTAAGTTTAATTGTGTGTCTGCATGTGTGTGCCTGTTTGTGTGCGAAGGGGGCGCGAGCCGGGGTTAAAACATTTGTAAACACGGAGCCTTAACTACGAAGAAACGCCAGTAAAGATGCAATGTAAAGAATTCTTCCTCTATTTACCCCTTTCCTCACTGTCGCTTTCTCGGAGGCTTACTTATTAAAAAGCAAATGCCACTGCCTAAAATACAGAGGAAAAACACAGACCCAATGATTCATAATATATTTCATAAATACTTCATGAATCCCTTCACCATACTTAAGCCAGTCTGGCAAAAAAAGAAAACATTGTCACCTATTCTAGTACCCGCTTGTCAGCACATCACTGGGGAGTGGGTGTCACATGTCACTTCTGGTTTACACTACTGCGTGGGACAGGCTCGGTGCACGGAAATCGGGGGTAGGACAGAAAGAAGAACAGAAGGAAAAGTGAAAGGGAGGTGGAAAGGGGAGGAGGGGAAGGAGGAGGAAGGGGGTGTTATCATATCATCGCCCCGTGTCTTTATATTTTCCCCCTTATTATCTTTGGCCCCCACTCACTCCAGTCACTCAATCACACAAGCCCTGAGGACAGCGAGGGGACCTGGGAGGGCCTTCACTTCACAGCAGACTCAGCCAGACAAGCGTCTGAAAGCTATACTGATCACTGTCAGTGTGTGTGGAAGTACGGCGACTTTGGAGGGGCCAGGAGAGATAAGCGAGAGAGGAAACGATTGCGTGGAAGGATAACGGCCGAATTTGCACACTGCCAAACAAAACCTGTGCTCCAGGCATAATGCAGATACCCCTTCCATACAGACAAGAGTTAACATAAAGAGACGGAGAGGGAGCAGGGGATGATCTGCTTACAAATTACAGCCTATGTGGTTTCTGCGAGTCGACTGCTGACAAGAACTCATCTTGTTAACGACCGTAAAACTCATAAGGATGACAGTAAAGCAAATGACCCCAAAATTTATTCCCACTTCTCCGCCTGGGACACTCATCTCGACACTTTATCATGTTTGTAAAATGGTTTCTTTGTGAAAATGCACTCGGATTTTCTCTATCTTCAGTACCAGGTCTGGTCAAAATAGGGGTAACACCAGTGTAGAGACTCTGCTTTTCCAGTGCGGTTTTAAGTCGTCAATAATTCCTCTAGTGGTTATTAACAGTGGCAATAACTTGCATAATTACTTTAAATTAACTTGAAAGTACACTATTAGAGTAGGAGTGGAAAACGGAGTAGGAGATGATGTAGAATCCTCTATTAATGCTGCCATCACATCTGGTTGACAACACTGTGATGCTATTCATGTTGTGGAGTGCAAATGATGACTACAATTACTTATTAATTATTATTCATAGCGTGGGAATGAATAAAACAACCAACACATTTCAGAGTAGCAGGTTAGACATAAGTGTCTCATATAATTTAAACATGTAAAACATAACATGTCTATACATTTTTAATCACAAATGTGACAAAAAGAATTGAAAAAGTTCTGCACACGGAGATATTCTAGTGAGCATGGCACTTCTGGACAACACATCCTTTTGTCCTTATTGTGACGCTGTCCTTCAACCCGGGTTGACCCACTGCTGCCATTACACCATCAAACCAACAAAAAACGGTTTCAACGCGAGTGACAAAAAGGCTAATCCGCAAATGAATCCCATCTTCGTGTCCATAAAGAGGACATGGAAAAGCCTTCGATGCCACAAATCCACAAAGGGCTTGAGGAAGACATACTGTGCACAACAACTTCCAAATGAAAGACATAATTCATAAGTAGAGAAGCAGATCTATTTGTTTACATCTTAAATCTGCACTCAGCAGAGGAAATATACAGGAAAAATCCCAACCATTGAGGGACTCCTTTTAAAACTGGTTACGAGTGATTAGACTTTGGTGTCATTGATGGGTTGTTAAGCAACAAACCATGAAAAGAGTCAATCTGCCTTTGCTCCTCTGTGTTTAATATGAGCAAGTAAGCCAAGGCAACCTAAGGCGATTTAAAGTGTCTAACATCCAACTAATGTTGGTCTGTCATGTTGCCTGTTAGCAGGAGTCACCATGACGAGGACAGGGGGCAAACAACAGGAACCCTTCAAGATGGATTACAACAATGCTAATTTATAATCACTACTAGTGAGGTTCTAGCGTGGGAAGTACAGAAGTCCTAAAATCTCCCATCAAAACCCAAATCTCAACATAATTATCAGCATCTGGCTGAAAAAAATGCCATTTAGGATGCCAGAGCTTCTTAAGACAAATGTACAACTTTCTGATAAATGACTTTGCAAACTCTTACTTCTCCACTTAGGTTGCTAATTGGGCCAAACATAATGAGTTTATGGCCATTATAAGCTAAAGTTGGATCGTCTCCATAACCTTGAATTGTCCATGACCACTTATTAAAACAAAAAAGCCAGCCTCACATTTGCATTCATAGATTAGATAAATGAAGGGCACCCTCATCTTCATTTGCTTGGCTTGGTTATATACATACCAAGGTATTAGTATGCTTTGAGTGGAGAGTAAATAACAGCTCCCACATTCAACTCCAACCAAGAACAGAAAGAATTCACATAGATACAATACCCTATACTTTCTAAGGCATTTCTAAAACCCTAGAAAAATGTTAATTCATTGCCAGTGATGAACCGATTGTGGATGACCCTCAGACGCAGAGTCAACAAATAGCTCTGGGGTTTGGAATCAGCCAAAGAGGCTTATGGAAAACTTCTGATAGCACTCTTACTGGCAACTAAAACATGTAGCATGAGCTGTGTATTTTAAAGTCAAGAGTCATTCATTAGCTTTTCTACAAGTCAATTTATTCTGATACCAGGGGAGCAAATAAGAATCATGAGTTACAGAAGTTTGTCTTGAGGTTTGTTCACATTCGACAGACATGGGATTTTATCATTTACTGATCTTGTTCGCATTTCCATATTTCAAATCATTTCTCTTCAATTATGAGCTGTTCTTGAAGAGTCTAATGCGCCAGTTCATTAAAAACAGCACAGGCAGTGTTTGCCCCAGCTGAAAGATACATTTCAAGTTATCTCTGGAAGGTCATACCACTTAGAAAGCTGATATATCGAGATTTAACAAAAAAAAAAAAAAGCAATCAAGAAATAAAAAGTGGAATCAGAACCAACAGCTTTTTCATTCCATTCACCTCTGTGTACCTGGCAAATAAACTGTTCAATATTTCAAGGTTGGCTGACTCTTTGGAAATGTATTAATTACCTCCCTGGGTAGACACTAGGAGGCATTCCATCCAAGGGTTTTTATGAAAGGAAAAGGCAGTCCAGACCTCATACTTGACCGTGACTAGCTCCAAACAATACCCCATTAGACAATTAGAAATTAGGAAGTGTTGGTTGTATCTCTCTGACTGTTGGCCTCGTGATTTACTATCAGAAAACACAGGCACGAGCAACTATTACAATATCCATAATGGAATACACGTAGCGAGGAATGGTAGAAGAGATTCTTTCCATCATCATTTCAAACTCGACTGAATAAGCGTCTCTTGAAGTTAAGTACTGTACTTGAGGTGAATCAAAATTTGACCTGTCACATTTTTCCTATCTTGTTATAACTTGCATTATGTAGTGTGACAACATGCTTACAAACCTCACATAAAGACTGGATAATGATATGTTTTTCAAAAGGGACACAGAAGCTTGAGGGACATCTTCATGGTCCTTGATGAAATGGTATATTGCATACTATGATGACAATAGCCTTTTATTCTGAATTGCTATTAATCTGATGAAATTCATCCTGCTCCGAAAGATTTACCCAATGACTCTCATGCCATCAGCAAATCTGCCTTGACCATTAATGGCACCAACTGCCACTTCATGTCACAAAAATGTGAAGTATTCAACAATAAAACTTGTCCGTGCATCACTTTTAATGCCTATCAATTAACCTTGATCAGAGTCAAGGATCCTTGAAAACAAAGCCTCTCACATTTGTGTCTTTGTGATTGAAAAGACAAAGAAATATACATACAAAACTAAACTCACCCCCTTTGACACAACTTAAGGGGAAGTATTTGCAGCAACACCTAATGTTAGAACAATGAACTGGGAAAGGAGATGTGCACAATTAAATGTTTACAATATCATTCCACTTTCCTAAGAGGGGCATCAATTCATTCATATTTTATTTGGCTTCCTTAATTGACTTTAAGAGGACAACTGGGTAAAGACAAACTACAGAAAATACATTAAATTGGGAGCCAGACTATAAGGCACTTTGTATTAAATGGGCTTTTACCACAAGGACATTTTTGGTTACATTATTTTCAATCTCTATTACAAAGCAAGAAGGATGAGGTCAGGCTTAATAATAAGTGGAAGGATTTATCATAGCAAGTCCACTCATGCATCAGAAAGGCAAAGTAATTGGTAAATGTGCCCAATATTGTCCTTGTCATATACCTTAAGTAGGAGAGAATTCTTAGAGCAATACCGCCATCTGCTGCACAAAGACATCAACAGCCACAGCATACTGACGCCTCAAAAGTCTATCTCAACACACACTGTATTATCTGTGAAGCACTTAAGAAGCACTTCAAAAACACTGAGGATTTTAAAAACAGGTGAAGAACAAAAAAATGCAGATTCGATGATTAACTTTAAGAAGTATCCAAGAGTTGCTCTGAACTAAGAGCTACTAACAGTGAGTTTAGAGATGCAAGTTCTGCATTTGTGACCAACATTTCTTGTAAAAAATTCAGCTAATTTAAACAATCTGCAATGTTGGACACAGATGTTTCAGTTCTGTTTTACCAATGATATCATGATGTTTAACATCACACTGTCAACAGCAGGTTGACTGAAATCTGCATTAGACTAAAAATATTTCCTATTTACTAAACATACTCAAGCACAGACCTAACAATACAACATGGAACAGCTTTGAAAAGGGCAAGAAAGGAAGAGCTTTGATATTAAAAATATGTACTGACAACAGTGAAGACGTCACCACCAGAGTTTCTAGGACTGACAAAAAGCACCTCGAAATCTCTGAGCCGATGCTGCCTTATGACAGCTTATGACATCTCATCATGCTCATGTCAGAGGCATCACACATTTACAATTAGCATGGTACATAATTTGAGTCACATCCTCAAAACTGGATTGTGTTTTGTGAGAGGCACGGCAGACGTCTGCAGACCCCCACCTTCCCCACTGGGACGGACCAAGCGTGGTCCTTTGAAGATGGTGGCTCTGTTTACCCGATAGATTTCATTAAATTAAGCTTACGTTGGGCCTCTCCTTTGCCTGATCAAAGCTGCTGCTAAAAGCCATGCCACCCTGCTTCCTCTGACTTGAACAAGGCGACTCCATCAAATAAGATTTTTGCCGTCCTTTTTAATTTTTTTCCACACTCTGACTTACTCTCTTTTTGGTCAGGCTGGCATCCCCTTTAGCTGCTGCAATGCCCGTTTGCTACGACCCAGCACCTTTAAAACCCCCACTGTCCCCTCGATTATCGCAATGAAGCTGTCAGCCAAGCCAACAAAGCTACATCTCATATATACACCTTTGGGATGCCCGTTTGATAAGTTGTCTGCTAAGGTCGTCTCGGGCCCTGTCTGGAAAGGAGCAGGAATGAGATCTCAAGCTGGCACACCGGTGGTAGGAAGACTTCAAACCACGGGTGAATGGGAGGATGAGAGAGCAGGTTAAGGGGGGAGGCACCCGTGGGAGGCCAGTAGGGGGTGGGGTTGTAGGGGGAGATCGAGTAGTGAGGGAGTGGAAAGGCCTTGATATCCACGGAAAGCACAACAAAGCCGGAGCTTTTTACATTAAAAAGAAAGGAGATTGCCTTTTTTCCACTGGACGCCTTTCGAGCTGAGTGTCATGTCCTCCCCAGGCCTGCAGGAAGTGAGAGGCCGAGCTCAGCTATAGCATTTGGCACATCTGAGGCACATCTGAGGGGGCTGAAGTTCATGCCTTCTGAACACTTGCATCAGATTTACAGGGGACCAGATATACTAGATGTTACTGTGAGAGGTGGGTGATCCTGGTTTAAACAGGTACACTGTGCTCACCACACCACACGCAGAGTAAAAATGAAAATGACTCCATCAAACTTGGGGAGTCACAGTTATAAGCAGGCCGATGTTCTTTATCCACCAGGACTAACCCACTGACACGTTCTGCTTTTCATTTCAGCTTTGCAGGCCTTGGCTCATACGACTTAAGTATGCAGTGACATGGAAGGAGGAATTTAGATGCAATCATGTTTATGTACTGTGCATGCAAGGTTTAGTTTCAGGAAGTGGATGGAGGAATGCTAACTTTTTCCCAGGTAAAAAGAAGCACATTTTCACACATATGGCCCTAAGACAGGCCTGAAAATGCAAGCAACCAAAAGTAGCACCAATATCAGCCCCAGCAGGTGTTAACTGCTTCATGATTAAGCACGGTAAGTGTGGGGAGAAGAAAAGTTAAAGATTAATCGGCAGCCAATTAAATGCCCATGGTGAGGAAAGTAAACTGTCTTGGCAAGGAGATCTCCTCTGTGATCTCAGCTAGCACATCTCTGCGGTGCGCTCACAGATCACTAGCATACGATATCTCCATCCAAATGGGTTGTTTATGCATGTTTACTTGGTTGTTGTGCAGTTGGAATAGTGATGGGTAAGGGAGGAAACGTTTAGTCCGCACAGACTTTAAAAAGCAGTCGCTCATGTGATGATAATTCTATTTCGTGTGAATGTGATTCTCACTCATTTCATTTCATTTTGCGACAAACACAAAAACATTTTATAGTTCATCTTATCTGATTATACTGTCTTTACATTAAAAAGCATTGAAAACTGGTACAGTCGTAATTACCAGTTTTTATCGTTTCCTAAAATCTTTTCCTTCAGGCTTTAGCTACCACATAATGAATGCTGTAGCCAAGAAAAGAGGAGGTTCACATTGGAGAGGAAAGCTACAACTTCAGTTCATTCCAAGGTGTTAGCAAAAGTTTCTTGATTAATTTGCCAAGAACGAAAAAGTAACAAAACTTCATTGGAACTACAGTAACGACAAGGCTAAACGTTGCACCTATCCCAGGTCGGCTTTTTGTGAATTAATCCTGAAGCTCTTAAACGTCCAATTCAGTGAGTGTTTATTTTTCCAACCCATTCCGAGGCTGTGGATATTTTTTCACATCATATTTGATTTGTGGAAGAACTCGCTTGCTCTCGAGCTCAAGGTCGGTTCCATTTACACCACGGGTTTATTATCGCGTTGTGAGCAGCAGCACAACAAAACTGACAACAGAAAACAATAACAGACAACAAAGTAAAGATATCATTAAAGATACATATTTTTTCAAGGTAAAGATTTGAATAGGAACAATGTGTTCGTACATTTTTTTGCAACGTAGGCTAATTGAAAAAACTAAAAAGGTAAAGAATAAAACAAGCAAGCAATGGAATTATGTTTCCATTGCAGGTAATTGCTCATTTCCATCATATTATTGATGAAGTGAAACACCTTGAACAATATTGGTAGCCAACAATATGGACGAAAAGCAAGGCACCCCCAAGACCGGGCTGTTCATTAAGCTTTGATAGAGGCTAGAGATCAAGTCAAGACATACAGTGATTTATGAATTACTAAACAAGGCCAGATTCTGCAGCAACAACACAAACACACACATCCTGTTCTCAATAGGCATCACTTCGCAAGTTCAAATACGAACTCTGAATTAACCTCGGTGGATGCACCGCGGAGCTTCAGCACAGAACTGTTTGTGTGTGTGTGATTCAACGTGAGATGTGTGAAAGACAGAGAGTTTAGTTGGGGGGGCAAACAATGGATGTATGTATAAACCACAATGGACTTGAGAAGATGACAACTTATAACTACAGTCTGTCGTATGCATTAACAGTAGTCACACTTTTAAAAAAAGAGAATTTACTAAATGTTGATGATGTATATTATATTTGTAACATTACCATAAATAACTATTAACAAAGATTTAAGAAGGAGTTTAAGTACTTACAAAGTCTTTCTCGAGCTTCTCTATCTCCTGCTTGTAGCTCTTCAGCCTGCTGTTGTACATGGCCCGGCTCTGGATGGGGATCTCCCGCACCTCCAGGTCCATCTGCTCCAGCTACAACCCGCAGTAAATCCAGTTAATTTCACAAACTTCACAAATATGTTTCCTGGCTAAGATCAGTTTGACAAGTAACAAAAATTGACAGATTTAGAGTTAATTCTGATCCAAATTTACATCATAATGTTCAGCACTTCATCACTTTTACAGCACTCTTGAAGAGATGTTAAAAAAAGGCCCCCCTATCCTCTAATGATCATGTTTCTCTTGCCATCTAAGCATTTCTGAAAATGTTATATTGTCTAAAAAAGGTTATTATCTAGGACAAAAAGCTGCTCAAGATTGAAATTGTGACAACTCTGAAAACATTAAGCTTTCTGAAATGAGTAACTTCAGCGGCATTAACTTTAATATGTTCCAATATGTTTCCTCATGTCACTCAGATGTGATAAAAGTTGCGACAGAGAAAGGCTGTTCTGCAAATAAATACACAATCAAATACGAGGGTCCCTTCATTGCAGCGACATGCACAGGCCCACCAATGTCACAGTGAATCAAGTGAAAGTACATTTGATGTGTGGCAAGACAGGTCTCTGTGTGGAGGATTTGGAGGAAACTAATCACTGTGACATAACAAGACAACTGCGAACACAATTTGTCTCTGTCAGGTGACTTTGCTCATTTTTTAAACAGCAACATGAAGACTCCCACCTCAAGATAATGGCTTGAAATGTGTCATAGGGGTGTCACTTAAAAGCAGATTACTGGAAAGTAATCATGTGAGGAGGAAGCCTCCTTTCCGCCATGTGTGCTTGTCTGCATGTCATGTCACCACCAGGATAATACAGGTGCTGTTGTCTGGTGCCAGTGAAAATTGTCCCCTCCCTCTTTGCACAAATTCATTATTTAGGAAATAGGAAGAGGAGAAAATTACTGATCAAAGACATACCAACTCTCTGACTTCTTCAAGCTGTTTGTCGACATTTAGAACCAGCTGTGTCTTCTCCTCTGAAAGGGAAAAAAACAGCAACATATTGATCAGCCGACAGAGGAACAGCGCTTCATGACAACAACCTAACTCCCCCGCAACGGGGGAAGAGAGGGGGAGAGAGAAAGCAAGAGACGGGGAGAAAACAACACACGAGGACACATTTGAAGATATATTTACACATTCTCTCTACACGACGAGCCAACATTTGATGTCTCTTAGTTATTGGCGTCTATGAGGCCTTTGTTGGTTTCTGTTGAGGAGCAGTGAGACACCTCGTGCCAACTCAAAGGGAAGGGAGGTGTCAGCTTTGCTCACTTGCCAGAAGTATGAGTCCCACTCAGAATGACTAACGCACCGTTCTGCACCTCACCCCGTGGCTGCTCTTCCACATTACCCATTGAAACTCATTACGACTTGCGAGAGTTCCAAAGAAGCATGTAAACTAGAATACATCCCATTGTTATTTAAGGAAGCAGCATTGCCACTTAATTTCTCCACATATAAGCGCTGGTCTCTGTTCTGAAATTAGCTTTTTGTCATGAAAGTGTACCAGGTTTGGTCCGGTCGATAAGCAATCAAGCAACATTAAATGTTATGTGCCTTAGTATCTGAATGGCTGCCACGCATGCCACATAGCCTCATGGCCTTCACAACGTAGGCAGTTTGATTCCAGTGGGTGACATTCGTTGCATGTCATACCTCTCTCTCATGCCCGTTCCCTGTCTGAATCTGCTGTCTAACAAAGGTGAAATAATTAAAAAAAAAGAAAAAAAAAAAAGTTTTAAACAAGCATCATTAACACAACATATTTTAATGGAGATTTAAGAACAAAAGGAGGAAAGATTAACCAAAACTTTGACATACATTAAAAAAAATGTACCTCAAATTTATATAGTCCATATTAATAATTGTTAAAGTAAATAAAGAAAAAAATATCAAACCTTTGCTGGTTACAGATTCTTAAATGTTTGAGAATGAATTTAATTCCTCTGAATGATGATTTTGTGAACTAAATTGTTAAATTTTTTTGACTGCTGGGTCCCACAAAATAAGCAATAAGCAGGCAACATGTCATTCATTTCTATTTGTAACATAATTTACGAATGTAAGATAGCAATTACACCATTTTTAGTTTCAGGCGATTACACACTCATGAAAACATACTTGAATATTAGATTCTATTTCCACCAACACTAGTGTTTTGTTGTTAATGTCCAAAATCCACTCCAGTAACAATGGGACAATAATGGACAGGCTTTTTTTTGAAGCAGCTGTTTTTTTTTATGGCAGAAAAGGTACAGGGGTTACTATTAACATGAATGATTGCTCATTTTTATTCAAGTGTCCCAATACGGCATTACAGACTGTGCATGTCACAAATTCTTACTCTATAATAATTCTATACCATATATACTACACACTAATGGGCTAAGTAAATTATCGAGCAGTTAGTATAGAAAAAGAAAATCTATATACTACTACCATTTTACCCTAAGAGTAATGACTTAATATGTGTAGCAGCAGACATCAATCAAACACTGACTTTGGGATGTCACTGACTAATTAAAGCTCACAAAGACAAAGCAAAAGTTTTCAGCTGTAATACTTTTAACTATTTCCAGCTCTGAGCAGCTCCTCCATTTCCTATGTTCATTGTATTGTGGGAGAACAATGTCTAACAACAGCACACTCGAAATAAAAAAATATTGACTGGATTTCTTATGTCTACTGTGAGGTTCAAGTATGCTTCCTTGCTGGATTTCCAGTCTGAATTTGGGACATGCAGACTGTGACAATGAACCAACACGCACAATGCCAGGACTCTCAGCAAAGCAGCTGAGTGGAAATGCTTTTTCTAAGGTGACATGTCAAAATGCTGTTTGTAAAAGAGGTGTATTTGGCTTCTAACTTCCCTTAACTCCTCGTGCTAAGACTCACAAGAATGCAGCATTTTTTGTGCCTACCTTTACTCAGCTGCATATGGGTATTAGTCGTGAACCACAGTTCACCTACTCACTACTGTCGGGCCAAAACATTATGTCACGTGAAAAACAGAAATAAGCCTTATGCATGAATAGTATGGATGGAGGCCTCCATGTCTCCTCTTAGCCCTCACTTTGCAAATGTCATTGAAGTCTGGCAAACTGAAACAAAATATTGTTTTAAGCATACCTAAAACTACAAATCTTTGAAGATAATATACACAAAGAAGCCACCACTGTCGGCCAAAACGATGACACTTCAGCAGATTTAGATTATGATAATGAGCAGAAAAAGGAACTATAGAAAGCTCTTAACGTCTTTGAAAAGCAAATCTGGTAAATCGGTTTTGGCATTATAGTATTCCGCTATATAAGCAGAAAAGAGGTAATTCAGAAAATCTTAACAATAATCAATTGAAATATTTCTCCTTTATATTAATTCTGATATATTCCCGAAAGTATTAATTTAACTGAAAATATTTTTCAATCAAATAAATCAAGAAGCATTAATACATTTCCACATTTCAAATCATTCAAATGCAAAGACTATAAAGCTTCAAATCACAAGGCTATTTGCAAAGCCAAGATCTTCATTTCTCAGGCACCATGGACCAACATTACCTTTTGCCAGTGCTCAAAAATCATTTTTAAAACCTGTGTCCAGCCCCACAGCCTCCACAGTAAACAGCCAGAGGAGATTCACTGAAAGGTGAGATGGTGCTTTCTTGCTCAGACTCAGGCCCAAGCTGGAGGGCTGTGAAATATGTATGGATATTTACCAAGACCACAACCTGCTGGCAGATGGATGTGGAGTTTTGTACACAATAGCAAGGCAAATAAAGAAAAAGTACGGCTGGGTAATTCTTTTTTTACTTGAAAAACTGTTCCACATCTGAGTTGCAGTGATTGACAGGCAATCTCTTGCCATAAACACTCAAAGGTGAGAAAAAAAAATGATATTCATGTTTCATGGAACAAGGCCTAACATTTCAACGTATTCTTATTCAAACATTGCTTGAATCTTAGGTTTTGGGGGATGGTAACACATAAATATATAAACACACATTCATTTGATTGTTACATGAATGAAGACAGTCAAGGACAGTTTTTCCACATGCCCTGGCCTTTATCAGCAATTGTGCACATGTGAAATAGAGAGATACAACAACAGCAATGACAAAAGCCCTTTGTCTGGAGCTATATTAACGTATTAAATAGAGGGCTGTCAAACGGCAGGAAAAATTCAGCCACTTCAGGAAGAAGAGCCATAGAGCCTTAAGAAAAGAAAGAAGAAAAACCTTAATGAGGAGGAAGGGAATTGAAATTCAACTGTAAACTATTCTGTTGGTGGCAGAAGACATTGAACAACTACTTATGGTTGTAATGTGTTTGCTGGCTTTGTACATATTCATATGGGCTTACTCTGACACAGTCAACAGATGGCGAGAGGAAGCAATGTGGAATTACACTGTGGAATGGGCTGCCATGAATCTTCAAAGATGCCAATTCCAAACCAGACATATTCAGTCAGGCGAGGCTTTGTGAGAGGCAGTGCCCTTTGAAAAACCAACAAGCGAGTCTGAGTCCAGAAATGGAGATAAATGTTCCAAGTAGGGGTTGGAAGCAGTTTTTAGCAGTCAAAAGTGAAGACAAACTAGTAGCAGTAGTCAACTAGTTGTGGACAATACAGGCAATTCAGTGAGTACCACCACACTTACAGTACTTCATTAGATAATATTTATGCTTGTATTTATCTGTCTTTTTGGTTTTGTGCAGTTGATGCCATTTCAAAAAATATTACAAAATACCAGTTGTCTGTTAAATTAAGATATGCTGCACATAATGGCTCTTTTAGTGTTTTTATTTTTACACATTTAGAAAAATGCAAACCTGGTGACTATTTTGTCTCCATGTGACTGTGTACTCACTTACATAGCAAGTCAAAGTTATAAGGTAGTATGTGCATTGCAAAAACAGTGTTTGATCTGGGTACATAAGGATAAGTTTTCACAATCATGAGAACAAAAAGCCCATACTGACACTATGATGGCTCGCTGATGATGTCTGTTTTTAGCGGCTCTAGAGATGTAGCAGGGAAAATGAGTCGTGTGTTTTAATGTTAAAATACAGTTTGTGAGTCAAGCTATGCCCTGGCAGCATTCCCAATAAACAACATTACAATCTAAGCAAGTTTCAGAACAATAGCAATCACATTTTGAAAGGGTGACAGGCTGTGTAAAACAGGTGCTTCAGTAAACTCTGAAAGGCACACTTTGATTGGGGAAAGTTGTTATGCGCAGTCTGTTTTATGAAATGAATATACTAATAAACTGCTCGTCTGTAACACTCTGTAACACTGTTTTTCATTTGTGACCTAATTCTTAGGGAATATAAATGGAGGGACCAGAAATTATGCTTAATAAAAAAGGGGAAACATTTCTAAGCCCTAAAGTCTTTTCACAGTTACAGATTAAATTTTGTGCCACTAAGCTCATATCGGTAAGTATAACAGCACCACATGAATGTATTATCTATCGATTATATTCTATCATCTTTATCCTGTATACAAAGTGCTGTGCATGTTGCCACCAATTTATAAATTTGGTTAAAACTGAAGATATAGGTACACCATTTTGTCTCTTTATTATGAACACACTGAGCCTCGTAGCATGTGCTTTGGTCAAAACGTGCCACAACAAATATGCATTTAGTGTTTGATAAATAAAGGAATTCTGAGTGGGACTCAACACCTGTTATCAGGATGCAAGTTCATATCAGTCTGATCATCTCTGCTGCATTTTATCCCCAGTTCTCTTCCCTGTGCAGTGTCTTAATATACTGTTAGACAAGATAAAAGTTAATATCACAGACATTGATGCAAAGTAGTTTGGTAATGAACATGTATCTTTCCAATTAAGCAAATTGGATCCAACCTAAAACATTTGTGCCTATATCTGGTAGCCACTAAGAAAAATAATTAAATGATTTTTAATGTCCAATCTTTAATGTTTTCTGAGCCTTTATGCTGACATGCTGTACATCAGATCCAGTCATGTGAATACAGAACCTAAACTGGCTGCACGAGTGTAATCCACGTTGTAAATATGAGAAAAAAGAAATCCTCTGTATCCTTTAAACAACAAATATTCACTCGACTGAATGGAGGACTCCCATTTGAACACTTGAATGGTTATTTGGCTGAAAAAGAATGTCTGACAGCGTCATTCATCCACTTTTCTATCTATTTTGTACACATACATTTCAGTTGTGGGGGTTTTAACCGATTGAAGAATCTCCGGGGCAATAGGCAGCCCACTGCAAAAAGACAGACTCATTGACACCTACGAACACTTTATCGTGACCAATACACCTGACCTACAGACCTACATGAGTGATGAAAGAAGAAATACACACAAGTCTTACATCCAAAGCCAGGTCCGACCTCTTGTTGTAAAATGACAGAGCTCACTAGCCTGTGTTTGATAATGTTACGTCATGAATGTCAGTTCATTTCAGTACAGGAAACACAGAAAGCTGCTGTGTTGCCATGGTGATTCCACAACTCCAGTTTCCCCTGTGATACCAGTAAAAGTTTACTGCCTAACCGTTAATCTCTATTATATAATGATTTCAAGCAATATTTAGCTAACACTTCAGCTATACTCCGAGTGACCCAAGGCTTCTGTTCTCCTCTTAACGCTGCCATTAACAGAGGCAGCAGCCTAGAAAAGCACACATACATTATCTATTGGAAAACATAATGTTTTGCCAACCCCAGTGTTGCACATTTTCACACTGGCTAAATCCAATGACTTTAAGACAGCCAGAAATACGTGATGACTCATTTTACATTCATGTCCAGAACACTCTCGAGCGGTGTTTCACCATTTTGTGCGCTAAAATATCAGAAGAAAATGTTGGCGAACTGATGAAACAACACAAAAAGAACTGAAGGCTACACCGGCTACCGTTAGCTAGCCTTCTCAGCAGAGAAATGCCAGCTAACTGATAGCTAGCTCCACCTCAGCGATTCCAGCTAATAAATTTAGCAGACTTACCTCCACTTAGTTTAGGAATTCTGCCAATTTTGTTGGTTATTTCCGCTGTAATGGTTCCAAAGTCCTGCTCGTAGGCTTCAAAGTCTGACGACATTTTGACGTTTAAGTTTAAAACAGGTGGCTTTCTGGTTGACAGTTAGCTCAAAATAATAAAAACAAGGCTCGAATGGAGTTCCTTCCTTGAGTCGCAATATAATATGCTCGGCAAGGAACTGGGCTTGGTTTTTATTTTTCCGACATTGAAAATGGCACAGGTAGCGGATAAAAAAACATCAGTCACGTTTATTTTTGACGAACGCGAGTAAATAAATTATGATTGCAGTTCCGTGATGGTAGAGTAATAAACTGTTAAGACTGAAAATGTCGACAACGGGCTGAGGGTAATAGTTTCTGAGACACCATGAGGAAGGTTCCTCCCTGTACACAGAAGAAATTGAAGAAAAAACTAAGGAAGTGGCCAGGTAGGTAATTTAAAGTGACAGATTTTTTCGCCATTCATAAAAACTATACGTGTATGTGTATCGATAACCGTTAGTTTTTTTCTTTAAGATGCAATGTCATCCTCTTTGCTCCTTGTGGCAGCTATCCATCTTCATACGTTAACGTTCGTCTTGTCAAGCTGGCGAGCAAGCTAGCTAACTAGCTAACAGCTGGAACGTTAGCCTTTATGCTAAACCGCTTCTTTTTTTGCCAAAAGGACAATAACGTATATACCATTCCTTTCTCTTTTTGCCAGAGTGGTCTCGCTTGTCTGGCTTGTAAATATGATGGGAAATGCTAACGATTGCATATAATGTTTCAATTCAGTGTTTCTTGATGCGAATAAGCTAGCTTGGTAACATTGCTAATTAGTTGGGTCGCTGTTGAGTAAATACTATGCATTTACATCCAGTGAGCCACTTGTTCAGAAATACAGCACTGTCCACTCCTGTGTATTTGTATGTTTTTCACGTTTAGGTCCCTTGCTTTAAAGCCATTAGCTATTAAGATACTTGTTAAACTTAGTTATTTCTGACAGTTCCCGATCGAAATATTGCAATGATGACCAAGGCGTGGAAGCTGTAAATCAAAGCTTTATCTTAACCTTTATTACAGGCCTGTTATTTTTGACTGCATTAGTTTTAGGTAGGTGTGCTTAATAAACTGGCATCTGAGTGCATGTAGATTACAACAGATATGGTCGCTAGATGTAGTTTTGTGTATATAACTGTGCACGGACAGTGCTCATGTTCCACAAGGTTTATCTTTCAAAGTTTTGCATTTATTGATATTTAGAAAATAATAATAACTACAGTTGACATGGTTGAGAGCAAAAAGTGCTTCGAAATGAGAATAAGCCTCACTTGACTGTCAGTAATTCACTGTTAAACAATTATGAAATGTAGCATCACTGGTTTGGATGTTTAAACATTTCTCTCTGTCTCTGTCTCTCTCTCTCTCTCTCTCTGTCTCTTAGATGGGGAATTTGAGTGTGTCACAAGGATAGAGTGCTCCGAAGACTGGCAAGAGATGATGCTGCTCTTTGCCGGTGCAAAGAACAATGGGACACAGAGAGCCCCAGTGATCCAAGACCAGTCCAGTTGCTGGGTACTCAGAAGACGAGAAAAAATATGTGCATCATCTGCACCGCTGACTTTGCAAGATAACAGAGGAAAAAAAGTAACACAGTGAAAGTTGGTCATTACATTTCAGGAACTCAACAGCCAAAATATTAGTGCTAACTTTGTGGCAAGAAGATGAACTTCCTGTCAACCTTTGTGACATTTGAGAACCTCCATGAGGTTCGGAGATTGTGCCACTGGGGTCCAGTCATAGCCCTGTCTGTCATTGCTATATGCTCTACCATGGCAGTTCTGGACTCTATTATCTGGTACTGGCCGCTAGACACTACAGGAGGCAGCATTAACTTCATCATGCTCATCAACTGGACTGTCCTCATCCTCTACAACTACTTCAACGCCATGTTTGTTGGACCAGGCTACATCCCTCTTGGCTGGAAACCGGTAAGGATCTTCAATTAGGATAAAGGCTTGCAATATGTCACTGGTGTTTGTTCATGTAGATAATATAAAGAACAGGTTGGGACTGTGTTTTTAAGATGTAGAGAAGGTAGAGTGACACAATTTAATGTTACATCAGACGTTTGACATACTTAATGTCCCAAAACAGGAGAATCAAGAGGATACCCAGTACCTACAATACTGCCGAGTGTGCCAAGGGTACAAGGCCCCCAGATCCCACCATTGTCGCAAGTGTAACAGGTAGCTACATTTACAAAGTAAGATTGGGTTTTTGCTCCTAACCTAAAGAAGATAAAAGAGCACAGAGAGCTACTATAACTAGAAAATCGTTGAGCTACTCCAGGTCTCTGTACAGCCTGTATAGTGCTTCACAATGACTTTACAGCATCACATAATCTGTTTATGTGATGTTGAATGCATTAATATCATGTGCCTGTGAATCTATTTTTTGAGGGGCAAAAAGAAGATGCAGTGTGACTTGCTGATGAACTTGTCACTCTGTGTCCCCCCGAACAACCAGTCAATTCCCCAGCACTCCTCTCCTCCTCTGCATCCCCTCCTCTAGGTGTGTGATGAAGATGGACCACCACTGCCCTTGGATCAACAACTGCTGCGGCCACCTGAACCATGCCTACTTCACCAGTTTCCTGCTGCTGGCTCCACTGGGCTGCTCACACGCTGCCATTATCTTCATTATGACCATGTACACACAGCTGTATGAAAGGGTGAGCACCATGCCTTTGGTGGCCTGTGGTCAATACAGCTTTTCTGTGGGCAGATTTGCCTTATTCATTTCATTCTAATGTTCCCACACATGTCAAACAGTTTTCTTTTTCCAATGCTGCAGATATCATTTGGCTGGAGCACTGTGAAGATTGATATGAGTGCTGTGCGACAGTTCCAGCCCCTCATGCCCTTCAGTGTGCCCGCCTTTGCTGCCACACTCTTTGCCTTAGGCTTGGCACTGGGCACCACCATTGCCGTTGGCATGCTTTTCTTCATACAGGTAAGTTTTCCTTAAGGTTTTCATTGCGGTGTGCAATTTACACAAGCCGCCGGCTATGAAATGTTACATTTAAAATGATCGTTTAACCTTGCAAAGCCAGGCCACCTGTGAACAGAGTCTTCTGCAAAAGTAGTTCGTAAAACATCTGGTGAAAATCTGACGATAACGACTAACGATAATGAAATGGTCTGTCCCTTTCAGATGAAAGTCATCCTCCGAAATAAGACCTCGATCGAGTCCTGGATCGAGGAAAAGGTCAGGATGCCTGTTTGATTTTCAGTTGGTTTGTTTTATGATGACATTTTGTGATGTGTTGTGTTAATGCTTTTAATTCACAACATGTTCTCAACATTTCATTGTTAAAGCTCTTTAAATTTTAAATGCCACATTTATAACTAATGCACATGAGTTCCAGGATCATCTGTCAGTACAATACAGTGCACCAGTTACAGAAACTTGACACTACCCCACCCATCCGACTCCATACACACACAACCACTCCCTGTGTCTTTACCACTAGGCCAAAGACAGAATACAGCACTACCAAACAGGGGAGGACTTCATCTTCCCATACGACCTCGGCAGCCGCTGGCTGAACTTCAAGCAAGTTTTCACGTGGTCAGGGACGCCCAAGGGTGATGGCCTCGAATGGCCAGTCCATCCCAAGTGTCACCAGCACACCTTAACTGTAGGTTCAGTTCAATTCAATTTTATTTGTTTGGTACTGTTGTTATGTGCTCTGTGAAAAGACATTGTATGTTTAATGATAAGTTATCTTTAATTTGGTAGGTATTGTTATAAATCCTACTGTTGATACATTTCCTCTCAAACAGTGAGTTAAAAGTTACCTCGTCAGACAATAGTGACTGTAATTATCTTATTTTCACTTTAAACAGATTGAGCAACTGAAGCAGAAAGCTGATAAACGAGTGAGAAGTGTAAGTACCTGCCAAATCTGTATTGTGACGTCCATGTGGACAAGTAGCACAGACACACAAGAGCAGGTTTTAGGCTGTAATAGCTATAATGTGTGTGTCTGCAGAGAGAAGTTTGTGAGATTTCATAAATTGTGCTTCATACATTTGCCAGTATTTCCAATTTGTAATACTCACTTAAATAAAGCAGTTTGTAGTAAACATTATTGCCGCTTGTCATTGCAGTGTATACCATTATATTCTGATGTGCGTATTGGCAGGGTCCAGTGTTAAAAAAAATCCTCTGTCCAGGCAGGAAACTAAGTTCTATCTGCCCTTCATATGTGATGAGTCACATCAGAAATTGAACCACATCCCATCATTCGCTAATGGGTCTGGCTTCCATCTGATCGATGCTTATTCACTTCACAGCGGATGTCTCCAAACTGAAATCTTGCGGCCAAAACTAAGCTTGTGAGGTCAGACTGCTGTAGAAGAAAGTCTCTTGTTTTCTTCCAGCTCTGTCAGACCTTCGTGCTGTGCTTTCATGTGATTAAACTGGTCAGACTTTGTAAACACGTTCCTGTATTTTGTCTGAATATAGCATGTGGTCAGCGCAGTAGAATAACCAGATATTTTGCATGCCTTGGCCAGCAGGTCCAGTACCGGGCAGTGGAGGACTATAATGGAGCGTGCTGCCCTCTGAGCAAAGGTCTCCAAACCTTTTTCAGAACTCCTTGCACCGAGGAGCCCAGGATCCCCCTCAGCAAGGGGGACACCATCCTGGCCACCCGTGGCACTAAGTGAGTTTATTCAGGCTAAACTAAAACAACAATGTTTGACCAAAACTGCAGTGTTTTTGTCCATGTGAATTCTCCTAATTGCTGTTTTTTTTACCTCTTTAGATGGTGGATGTATGGAGACAAAGCTTTGAACGAGGAGCAGATCAGAGGTGGGATGAGGCGCTTTTGCTGTGTTTTCAATTCAGTTTTTAATTTCACTGTAGCAAATGTGTAACAGTGGCCTTTCTTTCTGTTCCGGCTTTCAGCGGGAGAGCGCGTAAGGGGATGGTTTCCAAGGCGATGTGTGGAGAAGTGCCATTATGACACAGCTGCCAGTGATAGCACCAGCGATAAGAAAGTAAATTAATATATTTGAACAGGCTTTACGTAGAGCAGGGGAGTTAAACTGAACAAAAGGTGTGTATCCGTGTTCATAAACGTACATCCACTGAAGATGTCATGCCTGATGCTGCAGGCTCACCATCAAGAATTTCATACTTTGATTAAAATTTCTCACACATTTCAAAAACCACCGTGGATTTTTCTGAAGGCAACGTCGTTCTGAAAGTCTTACTGAGCACCTCGCTGTCAAATGAAGAGGACTCCAGAGTTCACGACTGGTCCCGTGGGTTCAGTTTGACTCCTCTGACCAAAAGTGGAAACCCAGCAAGAGTCTTAATTTCCAAGAATTGCCACCAGGCTTTAATGTGACTGCATTGTGATTACATGACTTTTTACTTGAACCTGTTGTTTTTACTTGTGTTGATGTCCTTTTTTGCTAATTATGCAATGCCTCTGCCCAGCTAACCCCGGGGCTTCATCATGCAACTCTTTCTTACAGTATGGAGATAACAGTTCATTTGTTTTTATTATTTTTGTAAAAACCAATTGTTGGCCTCAAAGTATAAATCAAAAATAAAAAAAATCTTCCGCAAGAGTCATTGTTATTGCTAGAAATTGTCATGCTTAATACTTAGAAATTCCTGAAGTGCCCTTGGGCTTAATGTAAAACAGTCAATCTGCAAATGTTTAATTATTATGGTCACATACAAGTCCAGGATGCTGTTGATTGGATTTATCCAAAACTAATTCTGATGTTATGCCGCATCCTTTGATATTCATGTTGACGCTGATTGGGTCTTACCATTTTACTGTAGAAATTTCTTTTAAGGAAATGTACATATCTTGGGAGCCTCTTTAGCTTTCATGAATTTAAATATGAATAGCAAGATTAGATTCTGGCACTTGTCTAATATCCAGCTTGTGTTTTTTTTTATTTGCTGCCTATTTATCACAAATCCACACCAACAGGGTTTGATACACACATGGCTTTGAGGTCGCTGCTGCCACCTGAAGTATGTCTAGACACAACAAAAGTGAGGACAAGGAGGATTTACCATAGTGCATATGTCTGAGCTCATTCCAGAATGTTTGCATGACCTTTTGACTTCTTAAAGGCTCTCCACACCCACACAGGTGTTTTCAAAGAACCTCACTGACTGGACCTCATGTGCTAAGGTTGCAGTTAGGCCGAGCTATGCTGGGAATTGAGGTCACCAAGCTCTTCCAATGGGGATAATGAAAGTGTAGAGACAGGGGGACATGTCAGTCAAGAAGATATTTTACACGCCTGTTTGTGAGTGTGTAGGGCCTTTAAAGTATACTTTTATCATCAGGCTTTTTAGTTATTTAAATTCCATTTAATTTATTCTTTTTTCCATCTTGTTGTGTTTTGTTTACTTGACGCATCCAAATTGTGGTCAATCATTAGTTCATATTCATTCATTCATAAGTTTTCTCTCTTTCGTAGTTTTCTGTAAGCGGTTCCCTGAGATATTGTTGACTACTTGTCCCACAATTCACTGCTCTTCCTTCAACCAATCGGCGTGCACGTAAAATATCACATGATTATCCAACCCAGTTCACATAGACATAATATACGTAAGACGCCTCATTACGTGCTGGAGCGTAATCCAGCGTCGCCGCCATATTGGGTGGGTCTCCGCTAGCACCAGAGCCAACCGAAGTCAACGTAAAGAGCGCAACAATGCCCCTATTTTATTTATTTATTTTATTTTATTTAGCTTCCCAGCCCCAGGTACAAGCTTAACAGGGTAGTGTAAGACGCTGGAAAGACCTGGAATTTTAAAGCTTACTTTTCCAGGCCTTAAAAAAAAAGAAAGAAGGAAAAAAATGTACTGAGCAGGTATATATGGGAGCTTTGTATGTATGTATGTGTTAAAATCAGTGTATATCACAAACATCAGCAGTTTCAGTCCAGGCTATTATAGAATCTTTGTCATCCTCAAGCTGTGAACAGTTGTTTAAAGTTAGACACGTCAGGCCAGACGGGGTGTGTGTGTGTGTGTGTGTGTGTGTGTGTGTGTGTGTGTGTGTGTGTGTGTGTGTGTGTGCGTGTTTGAAAGCAGCAGTGGACTGTGGGCCGACACACATGATGAGTTGGCCAAAAAGACAAAATCTTCCTCGTTTCGACTGTTTGTTTTGGTGAAGTTTTATTATGCGAGATGTCTGGTTTTTGTGCGTGTGTTGTGTGTGCGCGCATGTGCCTGTGCTTAACTTTACATTAAATAAACTCAGCGCACAAAAACAGAAATGAAGAAATTCTTGTGTTATTGGTGTGTACAGTACAGAAGGGTCATGATTTTGTGTGTGTGTGTGTGTGTGTGAGAGAGAGAGAGAGAGAGAGAGAGAGAGAGAGAAATCAAATGAACAATCAAACTGTTTCTTTCTTAAAATCTAAAATTAATTCATTAATACATTTATTAATATGCCATACCATATGTCTGTATTATGCTCTGTAACAAAGACAAAGTATTTCAGCATGAAAGCATTTGTTTTTAATGTGTGACAGCGTCCTGTATCATAACTACATCTCTGACGTTTGTAACAAACCAAACCGTGTGAAAATCGGGTAAAAATTAGAGGAGTTGTGATGATTACAGTAGCTGGACATACACTTTCCTCCGTAGAAATAAATGCACTGGGGACGCATCGGAGACCCATCCAAGATGGCGACGTCAGCTCCAATAGGAAGCCTCAGTCAACGAGGCGTCTACGTATGGTCCCATTTACCGATGGTTGATGCGGCCCACGGAGAACCCTCCGCGTCCTCCGTGGGCCGCGTAGGAGGGGTCCTCCGAAGGATGCAGCCCCTGAATTGGGACACAGCCACAGACGCACGACCGGGGTCCTGCGTGGATCCCCTCACGACAATTTTGCAGGCCTTAGTATTTCCTGTTTTAGTTTGTTTATTATTGTTAGATTCAGTGTTGATGTGTGTGTGACAGACATGTGTATTGGACATTTGTGAAAATACGGAACAAATCGCGTCCCAACATTTAATTGTCAATTAAAGGACGATTCCGTATTTTACGGGACGGGTGGCAACCCTACCTATAATTGACCTTGAACAGCCAATTATGTGGAGAGATTGCTGCCCCACACAAAATAAAACAAATATAGAACAGAAATATGTCAGCTAAGACGCCACATTGATGATCCGTTAATGTCAGGAAGCATCCGACAAGCCATAGCTTCGATGAGCCATAGACGAACGCAGTTCAATTCGCCTGATCTAATAAGCAATTGATGAAGCACTGAAAAAACACCTTAAAAACCTTTTCATGGTCAATTTTTTTAAGCCGAATTACTCAGCAGAGCCTACTGATTACTTTCCCAGATCGAAAACACGCGGACCGACGCAGATTTTGGAGAAAAAGCGAGATAACTTTAAATTTGTGGATTTTTGACTGCGGTTTGGCGAGCCCCGCAGCGTCCCGTTCGAGTCCTCACTTCGGGACGAAAGCGACTGCCACACTGTCAAAAACAGTTATATTTCTCCGTAGATTTTACAAATAGATCATAAACTATTGCTGAGTTTTAGGCATGTTATTCAAATGTGTACTTTTTCCATAATGAGTCTTACCTGGCCACAGTTTCATGCAAACGATGTCCTCGTGCGCCTGAGGTGAACGGCAGAGTCCCGTGATCTTGCTGGGCAGGTGGAGGTCTGCTATCCTGCACGTTCACATACAACCAGATTGACTGTCCGTGTACATGTGTGAAAGAAGATTCACCGACCGGTATCGAGGAACACTTTTAGGTCAAATTTCAGGTTTCTGCGTGAGCTCAGAGCGGGACACAGTGGAACTACACTGTTAAAAGGGATTTGGGCTTTTAGTCAGAAGGACTATTGCTGTCAAGCTGAGAGAACTCTGCCCATTACAACAAAGTAATGTGGCGGAGCGAGGAGGAGGAGGGGGTCAAAAGGACCTTTAAATGTTGTCAACAACGCCACCCTGGGAATTTCACCCAGGGAATTATTTTTCCCAAATACAAGGCACACAGGTTCGTTCACTCAAGACGGCATGAGACGTGGTTCCCAATTTTAAAATGAACGTTTATTAAACAATTATAAAAGCAATAAAGGAACACACCATTCACACAGGACGGGGGAAGGGAAATAATCTAATCAGGGCTGGGGCCTGGTGGATGGAAAGGGGACTAGTGTTGGGGAGGAATCCACAAACGAAAGAAAAAGGGAGTCAACTCAAATCACCGGACAAACGTGCCAGACACACTCAGTGAGAAAACCCGCTCCCAGGACACAGCAGACAGGGGGGACGCCACCACCAACCACCTCCACCACTGGCCTCCAGCAACTGAAAAGGGGGGGGGGATTAAGAATTTAGAGGGGTTGCAACCAAACGAATCACGAAAATAAATCAAACTGTAACAATATAATTAATGGGCAAATCACAAGTTCAAAATTAACAAAATATTCCAACTAATAAATGCCCAAACTAAATAATGCAATCAATGTAATTAAACAAAGGTTAAAGAAACAAAACACAAAACAATTACGAAATTAAATATAGAAAATCTTTCAAATCAACCTAACAAATGATTAACAATACACAAAATCAGAATCAAACAAAAATATGCAACATACGCCTATACAGATAACCCAGGAAAATGAATGTAACCCGCACTGTCGCGCTCTCATTCAGTCGGTTCAGAGGAACCAAACCCTGGTTCAAAGTTAGTGCTCTGGCCGGCGGCATCCAGGCGAGCAGCCGGCAACAAGTGTCTGTGCACACGCCGTTGCGACACGTGCGCGAGGCCGTGCCGGGAAAATCTGCAGCGGCTTCTGTAATGTGGGACAAACGGCAGCAGAGACAAACAGCCGTGGACACAGAGCAGCAGTAGAGACAAAACACGCGTAGACAAAGCAGCAATGGAGAAAAGGCGCCGGAGACAAACAGCAGCAGAGACAAAGCAGCAGTAGCCCCAGCTATCAGGTTCCTGTAGCCCTGCACCAAGAACACACGATTAGTTTTGCGGGTTGTGCTAAAAAATAATGCGGTGCACGCTACAGTAGGTGTACTTACCTTAATAGCAGCTACAGTCTCACACACACACACACACACACACACACACACACACACACACACACACACACACACACACACACACACACACACACACACACACACACTTGCATGAGAGGAGGGAGGGAGAGAGAGCTCCACACAGCCGCCGGCGTTTACCTGCGACCACACCAGCGTTAGCAACCGGATAGCATCAGCCACACCGCAAAGAGAGAGGACACTTACCACAGCTGATACGCGTAGTCGCACATACGGGGGCACGGAGCCGCACAAACAGTCGCCCTGTGACAAGAACAATGCCTTCAACACACTGACAAGACCAGAAGCCGCGAGGTGAAGCAGCGTGCAGACATACCTGTAGAGCAAAACAAACCGACAGGGAAGTGATGAAGGGATGAAGGGATGCAGAGAGAGAGAGAGAGAGAGAGAGAGAGAGAGAGAGCTGGTGGGAGTGCTGCCCGGCCCACCTCGTTAATGGCCAGCAGTAGCGCTCATGAGCAGCAGCCAGTCACCCAGAGGATAAGCACCTCTATGCTGCTACAGTAAGAAGAGTTCAAACAACTTCAACTTGAAAAAAGCGCGGAAACTCATTAAAAACCCATGATAATCCATTCAGTTAACTTCAGAAAAAGGTGGGCATTTCAACCAACACGCATGCGCCCGCAATGTGACGTCACGCGCACTGTTGAACTTTAAGTGTTGAACATATGGTATGGCAAATGAATAAATGTATAAATTAATTAATTTTATATTTTAATAAACATTTTGATTGTTCATTTGAATTTATTTCTCTCTCTCTCTCTCTCTCTCTGTTTAATGTAAAGTTAGGCACAGGCACATGCACGCGTGCGCGCACGCACAAAAACCAGACATCTCACATAACCTGTTGACATGCGTATTAAACTTTGAGTAAGTTTTTATACTAATTTGTGTTGGAATAAAACTTCACCAAAACAAACTGTCGAAACGAGGAAGGTTTTTTTCTTTTTGGCCAACTCATCATGTGTGTCGACCCACAGTCCACTGCTGCTTTCACACACACACACACACACACAACACACACACACACACACACACACACACACACACACACACACACACACACACACACACACACCTTCTGGCCTGACGTGTCTAAATTTAAACAACTGTTCACAACTTTAGGATGACAAAGATTCCACAATAGCCTGAACTGAAACTGCTGGTGTTTGTGATATACACTGATTTTAACACAAATACGCAAATACAATTTATAATTTGATAATGCTTATTTTTATATAATGCTTATTTTTGTTACACCCCTTTGTATATACTTGCTGTTTTTTACCTGATTCTATCTTTTACTGGTGCTGCTGTACATTGGAATTTCCCCTTGCGGGACAAATAAAGGTATATTGAATTGAATTGAACTGAATTTACTGCAGCAACTCTGAACATTCACTCAGAAAGGACTCTGTTGAACTTGGAGAGTTATTGTTTTTCCCCAAAGGATGGGTGCTCTTCTTTTTATGTATTATTATTATTATTATTATTATTATTATTTATGTGTGGGACAGTGTAATTTCAGTTTGTGAGCAAAAGTGTGTTAGAGGGTGTAAGGGCTATTTTTTTAACATGTCCCAAAGAAGGTCTTTTTTGATGTCTTGACATCCATTGACACTTATTTTGAAGCAAGGCTGCTTGAAGTTGGACTTGTTGGGGGTTAAATAAAGGTCCTTATTGAATTGTCTGTTCAGCTATTTTTTCTTGGGTTAATATTTAGTTTGTCTAATTCTCATGGAGATTCTTTGTAGATATTATTTTGCTTAAAATTTTGAAATCTAGCAATCTCTGTAAACTCAAGTAACTTGGCAATAAAGCATGAGAAGAAATAATAATGTTGCTCTAACTTGATAAAATAAGTTCAACCAACATCTTTTTTATTTCTCTTAAGTAATGTTTTCCAGTCCACATTATTTGATACAGAAAGTTGAGTCAACAAATCGCAAGTTGTATCAATTATGTATTCCATGTTGAGCCAACTTGATCCACAGTTGAAGGAACTTGATAAAATAAATTCAAGCAACATCTCTTAAAGTTATCTCAAATAATATTTTTAAGTTCAACTTACTTGATACAGGAAGTTGAGTCAACAGACTGTATGTTGCATGAACTCATGTTTTGAAGTGTAAAAAACTTGACACTAGAAGTTGACTCAAATTATCTCAGTCAAAGCAACAAGATGATTTGACATAGTTAAGTCGGCTCACCTAATCTTTTTTTTTTTTTTTTTTTTTTTTTTTTTTTTTTACAGTGCATGCTTCCCGTGAAATTATTTTCTCCGCATTTATCCCATCCTCGGTCTGTCGATCCTCCGCCGCAGACCAGGAGCGGTGGGCTGCCAGCTGCCAGCCGCCAGCCGACGCCGGCGCCCGGGGACCAGTTCTCCTTCGGTGCTTCGGTTCTCCTTCCTTTGGTGATCTTCTTGCATGATTGTAGTGGGAGTTATTTAAGGAGGAAACCTTAGGTTCATGCAAACTCCACACAGAACATGCAAACTCCACACAGAAAAGCCCCCTTTTTTCCTTGAGCAGCAGGCACCGCAGGCGTGGTGGAGGACACGCCACCAGCGCCCACAGCGGGATTCCGGGGGGCTTCTAGCTGTGAGGCGACAAGTGTGACCACTTGTGCAACCGTGCTACCCTACAAATAAGTGTCTGACATTATTATGGAAAGAATCCATACAGAGATACTTCTTTGTTGATGAGTAAGATCGGTTTTGCTAAAGCACAAACAGCTGTTGTAGCGCTGTTGCCAAAGCCACCAGACTCCATTCAAAAAAACAGTCATTTTAGCATTTTTTTAAAAACTTCTTCAAATGCATCAAAAACAAAATAAAACTCGACAAAAACCTTCTTGGATCACCTTTTTAATGTTTCGGCAACAATTACTAACTCTGGATTGGTTGAAATAAACTTTCAATTCACCGAATGGGGAGAGGAGCGAGAGAGCTGGCTGACGTCAGAGAAGCATCGGGGAAACAGCACATTGAGTCGGAATGTTTAATATTTTTATACTTAGACTGACACTACTACGTAGACATAAACATGTCGGACTTGGTTCTTGGTAAAAATAAATAAATAAATAAATAAATAAATAAATAAAAAAATAGATAGTAGTGATGTACAGCACTATGGAAACTCTGTGTGGCTCCTGTCCATCATGAAGTTCTTTCAGCAGGCATCAAAACAATGCTGCTTTTTCCCCCACAATCCAGTATTCATTTTCACATTCGAATGTATGGATTTTTCAACAATTTGAATATAAATTAGAATTTAGGATATTAATTGACAGCCCTACTCCTGATTTTGATGATCCCCTAGTTTTTTGTCTGGCACGAGGGTGTTGGCTAGGTACACACTACAGAGACAAGGTGATTAAAAATGTCTATACCCTATTTTTAGGATGTGTGCATGTACGGTAAAATATCATCGATTTCCAATCAGTCAAATCTAATTGTTCCGCTCACAGTTCAGAAGCTAGCGGCATGGCATTCTTTCGTCTTTACCACCCAGGCCATATGATGTGAATTAGCCATTAAGCAAATGTTAGCAATGCTAGTATGCTAAACTAAGATGGAGAACATGGTAAACATTACACATGCTGAACATCAGGATGTTAACATTGTCATAGTAAGCATGTTATCATGCTAATGTTAGCATTTAGCTCAAAGCCTAAAATACCACCTCCCAGAGCTGAGAGCACGCCTGTGGACTCTCAGTTGTGTTTCTGTTTCTGTTGGCCCTGTAGATACTGCTTGCTTGTCTGGCTCTTTTTACTTTTTTTACTTCTACTGTTTGTTTTACTTCCCTTCAGCGACTGATATCAGCAGCAACAAACGAACCGGGACACATTTAGACAGTTTATGTTTCAAAGTTTCATTTGGTTCTTATCAGGAAGTGGTAATCTGTGTGCTTACCTGTGTGCAAATGCACAAATGTCAGCTTAATATTTGCCCGCCATGCTTCCCATGAAATTATTTTCTCCGCATTTATCCCATCCTCGGTCTGTCGATCCTCCGCGGCAGACCAGGAGCGGTGGGCTGCCAGCTGCCAGTCGACACCGACGCCGGCGCCCGGTAGGGTTGCCACCTTTCAGAAATGAAAATAAGGGACGCCCACCACAGCTCCTCGGGACCATGACCACCACGTTTTATTTTGGGCCACTGTTTGTAGTAAAGGGGTGATCAAGAAAGCAATTAGTCATACTTAAAGCTTGAAATGCTTTATTACCAGTGAACACATTCTTTATTGTGCTACATTGTTGCATATAAAGTGCTGTTAATTAGGCTACATAAAGCCGCAATTACATGCATTCCTATTTAACATACAATGAGGAAAGTATATAAAAAAAGTGCCATATGCACACAATTTAGTTAGTGCACAATCAATTAGCCTAGTTAATGAGATAGATCAGATGTCATCCAAACAGTTAAACCACACTAATAAAAGAATTTATGTAATGATCACTGAACACTGTATTCCACAAAAATATAAACATTTTGACATAGATTACACAGAAAGCTCTACAAACATTTTTAGTCTGGGAAACGATCTGAGCAGCAGCAAAGGGCAGTTTTCCTGGTTAAACTCCAACAGATGCTTGAAGTTGAGGAAGATTCCCTGAGCTGTTTCAGGCCTCAGATAGCTGCAAATTTAGATTAAACCTCTCAGTCGACGCTGATACTCATTATGAAAACATCAAGTGAAAGATTCTCCACGGCGTTAGGCTTCATGTTACCCTGGCATATTCCGCCCGGGTCCGATGGACGTCTGAAACATCAGGCTGAAGGAGATGGGAGGTGTGAGGTCATTTCCTGTGGCGGGCAACTTGACCTTGTATTTCCCGAAGAGATCAGTCAGCTCCTGCTCCTGCTGGGTGTAGTTGTCCAACTGAAGGTTGTATCAGAGGGAAAATGAGAGCAGTGAATTATTTAAAACTCCAAAACAGCTTTTGCTCATCGTGACTCAAAAAGAAGCATTTTAATCTTATTTTGCTCCCACCGACCTGAGTGATGACTTCCTCCATCTCAGCCTTCTTCTCTGCTGCGCACTTCTTATCTGACATCAGCTTCTGGAGATGGGCTGCAGAAACAAACAGCTGTGATAGTACGTGACACACCGAAGAGTCAAATACAAGAGACGAACACTGATTTCATTCTACCCACATGTTCAACCCCGATTCCAAAAAAAGGAAAAACAGAACGCAATCATCTATCTGTGTTTACTGACATCAGTAGCACAAAGATCCCATGTAGTAATCTCCTTCATACAATCATGTGTTCACAAAGTGCTGAACCTTGCTCCATCCTTACTTGTGAACGACTGAGCCTTTCCAGGACGCCCCTTTCATACCCAGCCATGACACTCTCACCTGTTACCAATGAACCTGTTTACCTGTGGGGTGTTCCAAACAGGTGTTTTTGGAGCATTCCACAACTTTCCCAGTCTTTAGTTGCTCCTGTCCCAACTTGTTGAAATGTGTTGTCGCATCAAATTCAGATTCAAGCATATATTTACTAAAATCGATGAAGCTGAAGAGGTCAAAGCTCAAAACTATTCAGCAGGATGACTTAATCGTCGTTACAGAGTCAGCTAAAGGTGTCATTTGACATTCATAATCCCAAAGCATTACATAACATGACTCGGCATATTTTAGCAGATCCATTCCATTTTCAAGTTTGGTCATGTCATTTCTTTTCAGCATCTGAGCCAATTAGTCTCGGAGTCTTTCAGGAACTGGCATTTGCTTCTTATATCTCAGATTTCCCTCCAGCTCTTTGGAAATGTATATATATTTTAAAAATAAACGTTTTCTCTTAACAATATTTATCTATTAACTGTTAATCCATTAGTGTGATTTGTTCGTTAAATGGCCATTTATATTGGCTGATACTGCTGTATATTAAATAAATGATCATTCATCCGACTTTAAAAACTCAACATCCTAAACAATCAATCAAACCACAATAGTCTAATAGTAATCATCTCCACTGACGCTGTCCAGCCAAGGATGTGCCTCTTCCCACTCACGTCTGTACTTTTGCAAGCGTTTTCGCTGTTGAGGACGTGCTGGAGTATCGGGTGTAGTGGACATTTTTAAAAGGCGCGGGTGTTGTGAACAGCGTCGGTGTGTGATGTCTGTCTCTAGGCAACCGTGACAGCAACACACGCAGGCAGCGAGGCACAGACACACGACCGGGGTCCTGCGTAGATCCCCTCACAAATCCCCTCCTGCTGGCCTTAGTATTTCCTGTGTTTTATTTTGTTCATTATTGTTAGATTTAGTGTTGGTGTGTGTGTGTGTGTGTGTGTGTGTGTGTGTGTGTGTGTGTGTGTGTGTGTGTGTGTGTGTGTGTGTGTGTGTGTGTGTGACAGACATGTGTATTGGACATTTGTGAAAATACGGAACAGATCGCGTCCCAACATTTAATTGTCAATTAAAGGACGATTCCGTATTTTACGG
The DNA here is from genome assembly GCF_039877785.1 of Chaetodon trifascialis. Taxonomy (NCBI): domain Eukaryota; kingdom Metazoa; phylum Chordata; class Actinopteri; order Chaetodontiformes; family Chaetodontidae; genus Chaetodon; species Chaetodon trifascialis. The sequence goes on along the minus strand of NC_092076.1, from coordinate 8,532,368 downwards.
GACGGGTGGCAACCCTACCTATAATTGACCTTGAACAGCCAATTATGTGGAGAGATTGCTGCCCCACACAAAATAAAACAAATATAGAACAGAAATATGTCAGCTAAGACGCGACATTGATGATCCGTTAATGTCAGGAAGCACCCAACAAGCCATAGCTTCGATGAGCCATAGACGAACGCAGTTCAATTCGCCTGATCTAATAAGCAATTGATGAAGCACTGAAAAAACAACTTAAAAACCTTTTCATGGTCAATTCTTTAAGCCGAATTACTCAGCAGAGCCTACTGATTACTTTCCCAGCTCGAAACACGCGGACCGACGCAGATTTTGGAGAAAAAGCGAGATAACTTTAAATTTGTAGATTTTTGACTGTGGTTTGGCGAGCCCCGCAGCGTCCCGTTAGAGTCCTCACTTCGGGACGAAAGCGACTGCCACACTGTCAAAAACAGTTATATTTCTCCGTAGATTTTACAAATAGATCATAAACTATCGCTGAGTTATAGGCATGTTATTCAAATGTGTACTTTTTGCATAATGAGTCTTACCTGGCCACAGTTTCATGCAAACGATGTCCTCGTGCGCCTGAGGTGAACGGCAGAGTCCCGTGATCTTGCTGGGCAGGTGGAGGTCTGCTATCCTGCACGTTCACATACAACCAGATTGACTGTCCGTGTGCATGTGTGAAAGAAGATTCATCGACCGGTATCGAGGAACACTTTTAAAGTCAAATTTCAGGTTTCTGCGTGAGCTCAGAGCGGGACACAGTGGAACTACACTGTTAAAAGGGATTTGGGCTTTTAGTCAGAAGGACTATTGCTGTCATGCTGAGAGAACTCTGCCCATTACAACAAAGTAAGAAGAGTTCAAGCAACTTCAACTTGAAAAAAGCGCGGAAACTCATTAAAAACCCATGATAATCCATTCAGTTAACTTCAGAAAAAGGTGGGCATTAATTTTATATTTTAATAAAGAAACATTTTGATTGTTCATTTGAATTTATTTCTCTCTCTCTCTCTCTCTCTCACACACACACACACACACACACACACACACACACACACACACACACACACACACACACAAAATCATGACCCTTCTGTACACACCAATAACACAAGAATTTCTTCATTTTTGTTTTTACACGCTGAGTATTTTTAATGTAAAGTTAGGCACAGGCACATGCACGCGTGCGCACACACACAACACACACAAAAACCAGACATCTCACATAACCTGTTGACATGCGTATTAAACTTTGAGTAAGTTTTTTTACTCAGTTGTGTTAAAATAAGACTTCACCAAAACAAACTGTCAAAACGAGGAAGGTTTTTTCTTTTTGGCCAACTCATCATGTGTGTCGGCCCACAGTCCACTGCTGCTTTCAAACACACACACGTACACAAACACACACCTTCTGGCCTGACATGTCTAAATTTAAACAACTGTTCACAGGTTTAGGATGACAAAGATTCCACAATAGCCTGAACTGAAATTGCTGATGTTTGTGATATACACTGATTTTAACACACACACACATACATACATACATACATACATACATACATACATACATACATACATACATACATACATACAAAGCGCCCATATATACCTGCTCAGTTTTTTTTTTTAAGGCCTGGAAAAGTAAGCTTTAAAGGTCCAGGTCATTCCAGTGTCTTACACTACCCTTTTAAGCTTGCAACTGGGGCTGGGACGCTAAATAAAATAAAATAAATAAATAAAATAGGGGCATAGTTGCTCTCTTTACGTTGACTTTGGTTGGCTCTGGTGCTAGCGGAGACCCACCCAATATGGCGGCGATGCTGGATTACGCTCCAGCACGTAATGAGGCGTCTACGTATATTATGTCTATGGCTGCCACCGCTGTGCGTTGCCATGGATACAAAATGTAACGGTACACACATCACTCATGAGAAGCTCTTTTTTCTCGCTGTCTTGTCAGTGCTGTGCCATGTGGCTTCTGTTTTTACAATGTAATCACTTACCATTCAGATGAGTGACATGGCCAAGTGTGTCCACTTTATAATAAAGTCGTGTTTATTTCATGTTAGGATACATTAAAATCTGGAAGCTTTAAATTGTGAACTGTGCAATTTTTCAGAGATTTGTGGCGATGCACAGTATTTTGCACATCTAAAAATACACATTAAGGAAACTGAACTTAGTGTGTTTTGTGCTGATAATGGTTGTATATCTTTCTTTCTTTCTTTCTTTCTTTCTTTCTTTCTTTCTTTCTTTCTTTCTTTCTTTCTTTCTTTCTTTCTTTCTTTCTTTCTGTACAGGGTTACTTCACTTCAGTGTAGTGTTTCTCCTCGTCGAACCAACACACACTAATTGTCCATTATATGTCCACCTTGTTTTCATTTTCTGACTTATTTCTATTGCTCTGTTTGGAGGAACACTAATCCATGTGACGTTATAGAGAAATTGTCAAGAGAGTGGACATTTCAGTAATGTTTGAATGTTTTCATTTTCAGTATTTTGAGCAAGTTTCTCAGATCCATTTTTTTGTTTGTTTTTATGAATCTTTGCAATTTGGGGGGGGGAGAGGAGGATGACAGCCAAGCTGTCCTCCATTACAGACAATGACTCCCACCTACTCCAACACACACCCACTGCACTGAGGAGCTCCATCAGTGATAGGATGCTACATCCAAAGTGTGTGAAGGAGCGGTATCGCAGGTCATTCCTTCCTGCAGCTGTCAGACTACACAACAAGAACTGCTGAAAGTAATTTTTTGATAATTTATCTGTAAATTACCTGTGCAATAATCTGGGCAAAACTGGTGCAATAATCTGTGCATTTATCTGTAAATCATTTGTAAATGATCTGTACAATAATCTGGGCGATAGCTAGTGCAATAATCTGTGCAATTCATCCTGTACCTAACAGTCCGCAAATACAATTTATAATTTAATAATGCTTATTTTTATATAATGCTTATTTTTATTACACCCCTTTGTATATACTTGCTGTTTTTTACCTAATTCTATCTTTTACTGGTGCTGCTGTACATTGGAATTTCCCCTTGCGGGACAAATAAAGGTATATTGAATTGAATTGAACTGAATTTACTGCAGCAACTCTGAACATTCACTCAGAAAGGACTCTGTTGAACTTGGAGAGTTATTGTTTTTCCCCAAAGGATGGGTGCGCTTCTTTTTATGTATTATATTATTATTATTATTATTTATGTGTGGGACAGTGTAATTTCAGTTTGTGAGCAAAAGTGTGTTAGAGGGTGTAAGGGCTATTTTTTTAATATGTCCCAAGGAAGGTCTTTTTTGATGTCTCGACATCCATTGACACTTATTTTGAAGCAAGGCTGCTTGAAGTTGGACTTGTTGGGGGTTAAATAAAGGTCCTTATTGAATTGTCTGTTCAGCTATTTTTTCTTGGGTTAATATTTAGTTTGTCTAATTCTCATGGAGATTCTTTGTAGATATTATTATGCTTAAAATTTTGAAATCTAGCAATCTCTGTAAACTCAAGTAACTTGGCAATAAAGCATGAGAAAAAATAATAATGTTGCTCTAACTTGATAAAATAAGTTCAACCAACATCTTTTTTAGTTCTCTTAAGTAATGTTTTCCAGTCCACATTATTTGATACAGAAAGTTGAGTCAACAAATCGCAAGTTGTATCAATTATGTATTCCATGTTGAGCCAACTTGATTCACAGTTGAAGGAACTTGATAAAATAAATTCAAGCAACATCTCTTAAAGTTATCTCAAATAATATTTTTAAGTTCAACTTACTTGATACAGGAAGTTGAGTCAACAGACTGTATGTTGCATGAACTCATGTTTTGAAGTGTAAAAAACTTGACACTAGAAGTTGACTCAAATTAACTCAGTCAAAGCAACAAGATGACTTGACATAGTTAAGTCGGCTCACCTAATCTTTTTTTTTTTTTTTTTTTTTTACAGTGCATGCTTCCCATGAAATTATTTTCTCCGCATTTATCCCATCCTCGGTCTGTCGATCCTCCGCGGCAGACCAGGAGCGGTGGGCTGCCAGCTGCCAGCTGCCAGCCGCCAGCCGACGCCGGCGCCCGGGGACCAGTTCTCCTTCGGTGCTTCGGTTCTCCTTCCTTTGGTGATCTTCTTGCATGATTTTAGTGGGAGTTATTTAAGGAGGAAACCTTAGGTTCATGCAAACTCCACACAGAATATGCAAACTCCACACAGAAAGGCCTCCTTTTTTCCTCGAGCAGCAGGCACCGAAGGCGTGGTGGAGGACACGCCACCAGCGCCCACAGCGGGATTCCGGGGGGCTTCTAGCTGTGAGGCGACAAGTGTGACCACTTGTGCAACCGTGCTACCCTACACGGTTGCACAAGTAAAGATACATACATACATACAAAGAAAGATATACAACCATTATCAGCACAAAACACACTAAGTTCAGTTTCCTTAATGTGTATTTTTAGATGTGCAAAATACTGTGCATCGCCACAAATCTCTGAAAAATTGCACAGTTCACAATTTAAAGCTTCCAGATTTTAATGTATCCTAACATGAAATAAACACGACTTTATTATAAAGTGGACACACTTGGCCATGTCACTCATCTGAATGGTAAGTGATTACATTGTAAAAACAGAAGCCACATGGCACAGCACTGACAAGACAGCGAGAAAAGAGCTTCTCATGAGTGATGTGTTACATTTTGTATCCATGGCAACGCACAGCGGTGGCAGCCATAGACATAATATACGTAGACGCCTCATTACGTCATTACCTCATTAGTGTAAGACACTGGAATGACCTGGAATTTTAAAGCTTACTTTTCCAGGCCTTAAAAAAAAAACTGAGCAGGTATATATGGGCGCTTTGTATGTATGTATGTATGTATGTATGTATGTGTGTTAAAATCAGTGTATATCACAAACATCAGCAGTTTCAGTTCAGGCTATTGTGGAATCTTTGTCATCCTAAACCTGTGAACAGTTGTTTAAATTTAGACATGTCAGGCCAGAAGGTGTGTGTTTGTGTACGTGTGTGTGTGAAAGCAGCAGTGGACTGTGGGCCGACACACATGATGAGTTGGCCAAAAAGAAAAAACCTTCCTCGTTTTGACAGTTTGTTTTGGTGAAGTCTTATTTTAACACAACTGAGTAAAAAAACTTACTCAAAGTTTAATACGCATGTCAACAGGTTATGTGAGATGTCTGGTTTTTGTGTGTGTTGTGTGTGCGGGCACGCGTGCATGTGCCTGTGCCTAACTTTACATTAAAAATACTCAGCGTGTAAAAACAAAAATGAAGAAATTCTTGTGTTATTGGTGTGTACAGAAGGGTCATGATTTTGTGTGTGTGTGTGTGTGTGTGTGTGTGTGTGTGTGTGTGTGTGTGTGTGTGTGAGAGAGAGAGAGAGAGAGAGAGAAATAAATTCAAATAAACAATCAAAATGTTTCTTTATTAAAATATAAAATTAATTAATTTATACATTTATTAATATGCCATGCCATATGTTCAACACTTAAAGTTCAACAATGCGCGTGACGTCACATTGCGGGCGCATGCGTGTTGGTTGAAATGCCCACCTTTTTCTGAAGTTAACTGAATGGATTATCATGGGTTTTTAATGAGTGTCCGCGCTTTTTTCAAGTTGAAGTTGCTTGAACTCTTCTTGCTTTGTTGTAATGGGCAGAGTTCTCTCAGCTTGACAGCAATAGTCCTTCTGACTAAAAGCCCAAATCCCTTTTAACAGTGTAGTTCCACTGTGTCCCGCTCTGAGCTCACGCAGAAACCTGAAATTTGACTTAAAAGTGTTCCTCGATACCGGTCGATGAATCTTCTTTCACACATGTACACGGACAGTCAATCTGGTTGTATGTGAACGTGCAGGATAGCAGACCTCCACCTGCCCAGCAAGATCACGGGACTCTGCCGTTCACCTCAGGCGCACGAGGACATCGTTTGCATGAAACTGTGGCCAGGTAAGACTCATTATGGAAAAAGTACACATTTGAATAACATGCCTATAACTCAGCGATAGTTTATGATCTATTTGTAAAATCTACGGAGAAATATAACTGTTTTTGACAGTGTGGCAGTCGCTTTCGTCCCGAAGTGAGGACTCTAACGGGACGCTGCGGGGCTCGCCAAACCGCAGTCAAAAATCTACAAATTTAAAGTTATCTCGCTTTTTCTCCAAAATCTGCGTCGGTCCGCGTGTTTTCGATCTGGGAAAGTAATCAGTATGCTCTATTGAGTAATTCGGCTTAAAAAAATTGACCATGAAAAGGTTTTTAAGGTGTTTTTTCAGTGCTTCATCAATTGCTTGTTAGATCAGGCGAATTGAACTGCGTTCGTCTATGGCTCATCGAAGCTATGGCTTGTTGGGTGCTTCCTGACATTAACGGATCATCAATGTAGCGTCTTAGCTGACATATTTCTGTTCTATATTTGTTTTATTTTGTGTGGGGCAGCAATCTCTCCACATAATTGGCTGTTCAAGGTCAATTATAGGTAGGGTTGTCACCCGTCCCGTAAAATACGGAATCGTCCTTTAATTGACAATTAAATGTTGGGACGCGATTTGTTCCGTATTTTCACAAATGTCCAATACACATGTTTGTCACACACACATCAACACTCAATCTAACAATAATAAACAAACTAAAACAGGAAATACTAAGGCCTGCAAAGTGAGGGGATCCACGCAGGACCCCGGTCGTGCGTCTGTGGCTGTGTCCCAATTCAGGGGCTGCATCCTTCGGAGGACCCTTCCTACGCGGCCCACGGAGGACGCGGAGGGTTCTCCGTGGGCCGCATCAACCATTGGTAAATGGGACCATACGTAGACGCCTCATTGACTGACGCTTCCTATTGGAGCTGACGTCGCCATCTTGGATGGGTCTCCGATGCGTCCCCAGTGCATTTATTTCTACGGAGGAAAGTGTATGTCCAGCTACTGTAATCATCACAACTCCTCTAATTTTTACCCGATTTTCACACGGTTTGGTTTGTTACAAACGTCAGAGATGTAGTTATGATACAGGACGCTGTCACACATTAAAAACAAATGCTTTCATGCTGAAATACTTTGTCTTTGTTAAAGAGCATAATACAGACATATGGTATGGCATATTAATAAATGTATTAATGAATTAATTTTAGATTTTAATAAAGAAACAGTTGATTGTTCATTTGATTTCTCTCTCTCTCTCTCTCTCTCTCTCTCTCTCTCTCTCTCTCTCACACACACACACACACACACACACACACACACACACACACACAAAATCATGACCCTTCTGTACACACCAATAACACAAGAATTTCTTCATTTCTGTTTTTGTGCGCTGAGTTTATTTAATGTAAAGTTAAGCACAGGCACATGCACGCGTGCGCGCACACTCAACACACGCACAAAAACCAGACATCTCGCATAACCTGTTGACATGCGTATTAAACAAACTGTCGAAACGAGGAAGGTTTTGTCTTTTTGGCCAACTCATCATGTGTGTCGGCCCACAGTCCACTGCTGCTTTCAAACACACACACACGCGCACACACACACACACACACACACACACACCCCGTCTGGCCTGACGTGTCTAAATTTAAACAACTGTTCACAGCTTGAGGATGACAAAGATTCCATAATATCCTGGACTGAAACTGCTGATGTTTGTGATATACACTGATTTTAACACATACATACATACAAAGCTCCCATATATACCTGCTCAGTACATTTTTTCCTTCTTTCTTTTTTTTTTAAGTCCTGGAAAAGTAAGCTTTAAAGGTCCAAGTCTTTCCAGCGTCTTACACTACCCTGTTAAGCTTGTAACTGGGGCTGGGAAGCTAAATAAAATAAAATAAATAAATAAAATAGGGGCATAGTTGCGCTCTTTACGTTGACTTCGGTTGACTCTGGTGCTAGCGGAGACCCACCCAATATGGCGGCGACGCTGGATTACGCTCCAGCACGTAATGAGGCGTCTTACGTATATTATGTCTATGCCCAGTTCACGTGTGAGTGACTTCCACCAGTGGGTGCTGAGCTCTTTGAGCAGGAGTGGGCTGGATAAGACAGTTCCTTGTTGAAGACTTTCAGGAAAAGGACATATTCAGTTGATATGTGGACAAGTCCATTTCCGTAGTGCGCGATTCAGCCGCTCTCTGAGTCGCTGTGGATTTGCTCGACACGGGTAAGGTGATGCTTAACTGCAAGGTTGCATACATGCCAGATTGTCAACAATTGCTCTGTTCATGGGCCGCAGCAAATGTTGCTCATAAGGCAACACGGACCGGTCCGTTGTAACAGGGTCATAAGAAACGTTAACTTCATCGACGTTTCTTCGGGGTTATCACATTGAATCTACTGGATCACTTTGCAAAGGGGTTTTAGTGCAGCTTCTTCCAGGCAATGTGATGGTGGTACTACAGAACTAGCTAGCTAGGACTTTGAGTACACAGTTTGTAAAGTTAATGTCGGCTCTCGCTGTCGGGCGTGAAAAAATGACATTGCTTCTATATTACAGCTGCCAAGCACCGTGTGAACACTCATGCTGTGACCATGTTGTCACCAGCTAGCTAAGCAGCTAGCAGGAAGCCATGGTGGCTAACAGTAAACAAGAACCCGCTCACATCCCTTGCCAAAAACCTTTACACTCATGAGTCATTGAGTGACTAAAGGTCCAAGTCATGCATGATCAGGGTTAGCGTTGTCCAGGTAATGTTGACCTGTTGAATTTAAGGAACATTTTTGAAGTTACCTTTCTCCTGTGTTGACTTATAACCAGGTAGAGAGCTAGTGTCAAGGTAAACATAACACAGGACCCATAGACACACTGCCAGCATGATAATGTTATCTCTAATTGAGACATTCTCTGAATTCCTCATTGAGACAATGGAGCGTCTCAGTAACCACAAACAGAGAATATTATGTTATAGCCCTGTAACAGCAGAGTAAACCAGCGGTGCAACAGCAACTCTTTATGACATTTTGTCTCATAAAATGCAGCCTCTATAATCTTTTAGTTGCATAAAAGCAAAGTAATAACCACCCCTCCTTGAGAGAGTCTGTGGTTAACACTGTAATTTCCTCATGTAAACATTAACATCACAACCTCAGCTGCTACTTTTTTTTTTTTTTTTACTTTCAGCCTTCCACCCTTCAGTGTTTACTCATCACCAACAGCGATTCCTCAGGCTGTGGTATCAGCCATGTCCATGTTCAGCACGGGCATCCTTGTGCTGACGTCTCCTCTCCACACCCTCCCCTTGCGCATCGCTCCGGTGCTCAGCTCAGCCGCTCAGCTTGTAGAGCGCACACTGTACGTCCACCTCCACCCCGGGCTGAACCTGGGCAGTGGGAGCCAGCCTCGACCAGTTTTCATTCCACCGGTGGTCGACCTGTCTACGCTCATTTCACGCCTTTACAGCAATGCAGCTGACGTGTGCGCGCACCTGGATGTCCGCGTTTTGCTGACCAATGTTCGCGCGCAGTCAGCCGCCTGCAGCGGGACCCAGACAATCCCAAACTGCCCCTTTCCCACACCACAGTCTCTCTCTCACTCCCCGGACGTGGTGCTAACAGACTTCCCTCTGCAGGACCCAGGTGAGTTCCATCAGGTTAAGCAGTGTCTGCAGAGGTACATGGGCCACTGCTACGTCTGTAGCCCCAGCCTGTCCTCAGAGCTGCTTCAGCCACAGCTGATCAAGCTGCAGGAGAAAGAGGAAGGGCTGAAAGAGCCTGAAGAAAAGGCAGAGCCCCTGGTGACCTACAGTGATGTGGTGGTAGGGGGGACGTTTGACCGGCTCCACGGGGCCCACAAGACGTTGCTCAACATCTCATGCCTGCTGGCTAATAGAAGATTCATTATTGGTGTGTGTGACCAGGCGATGCTGAAAAGTGAGTAGCTCGTTTTTTCGCAGTTTTCCTTTTCAGTATTGTGTGATATTTCTTATGCTTATCTATGAAACCAGTGATCAGAGGGCAGCCCACCCACCATCCTTTTCCTCCCTGCTTTAGAAAAAGTGCTAAAGGAGCTGGTGGAGCCCTACTCACTGCGGGTCCAGAGACTGCAGGAGTTCCTGCATGACATCAAACCCTCGCTGCAGGTGGAGATCGTGCCCCTCGACGACCCCTTTGGCGTCTCTGTGGTTGACCCCTTGCTGCAGTGCATTGTGGTTAGTGAGGAGACGAGGAGGGGAGGCGAGGCCGTCAACAAGAAACGCCTTGAGAATGTAAGTTGACTTTTCCCAGTTGGTGGATATCTCTCCATCCTGTCAGCGGTGGCTGCTAGATTTATCAAACAGCAACATCTGGAAATACATTTTTTGAAGTTTTGATGTACAAGAGGCAGCCACTTTTGTGATAAAATTGTAGAATAATGAATTACCAAGATACAAAAATGTCACAGATGATCCTTTAACATGTGCTTATGTCAGTATCATGTAGTCCTAGTGCAGTTTTTTTCCTCCATGTGTTTATTTTTTAATGGAAATTTGTCCTTTTCCCCTTAGCTTCTTCTCTGAGAGTCACTGAGCTTTACTCGCAGGTTGTCCATTGCTTGTAAAAATCATGTGACTGTGACTGGTTGAAAGAAAGAAAAAAAGATCTACTGAATATATTATTCCTGGGACATCAGAGAAGCTTGATGGTCAAGCTTTCAGTCACCAGAGTCTGGGAGCACATTGTAACATATTTGATGTTTTCTCTGCTTCAGGGCCTCCCAGTGCTCGTCCTCCACGAGATCCAGCTGCTTAAAGATGCTCACCACACTGAGACAGAGGAGGAGAAGATCAGCTCCTCCAGTCTGCGCTCTCGTCTGCTCGGCACCCTCCTCGTCCCGCCCAAAGTAGGTCACGTTTAAAGGTGTTTACATTTTGATAATGGATTTCAAGGCCGCATAATGGATACTAATAGTGGTATTGTGGCAGCAGAAACTTACACACAGATTGAAGTCACAAGAAAGCAAAGGAAAGGAAGAAACATAATACAACTTTATTTGATTTTATGCAAGAATACATATATATTGCATAACATAACAAAGACCATCAGTTAAGTTTTCTTTCCTGTTTAATGAAATTCAGGTAAAAATGAAAGTCAGCCGGCTGTTTTCGAGCAGTTGGTGAGGAACAGTGTTTTCATCCAATAAAACGACAGCCAAGCATTTTTTAACAAGGGTCAAACACACATATCGGACTTTGAAAACTTTAATGTTTAACCGTTCCCAGAGGAGGTGTCTCATTCAGGTAAAAAATAACAGATTTTCTTGCCATAAATGCCAAAGTGCAAAATGTTCAGCAATGAAACACCTGCTAAATGAAAAGAGGCAGATGTGTGATCTGATTTTGGTGGTTTTCAAGTGGGTCACACATGAAGGCTTAGAGACAACTGGAGACAAAGATAAATATCATCACCTCCACCCGTCAGTCCTCGATGCTCTCATGTTTCGTGCTGCAGTATTAGCTGCTATTCTTCACTATGAAGCAATCATATCTTACATCCTTGTATATCTCCTGTTTCTTTTGCTCCAGGACACATCGCATCTCCCTCCCCTTCCATATGTGATTGGCCTGACAGGAGGCAGCGGCAGTGGTAAGAGCTCCATCGCCAGGCAGCTGGAGGCTCTGGGCGCAGTCCGGATTGACTGTGACAAGCTGGGCCATGAGGTGTACCAGCCCGGCACAGCGGCCTATCACAGAGTGCTTGAAGAATTTGGGTCAGGTGAGGAAACACTGCATTGAAGACATTACTGGCTACAGGTAGAGACGTGTCACCCGTCTCTTGTGGTGTCTCATACGATGATGCACCTTTGCATTTGTTTTTATAGTATTTGATTTTTAATTCAGGATGACTTCTGGCTTTAATATTTATGATTGGCCAAATTACAGACTAATGGAGGACTAGTATGTCAGTCACTCCTCTTAAAACAGTCCATCCTATCACTGTTGTTGAACTTTAAAGTCCCATCATTTGTTTTCCCCTACAGTATTTACATGTACTTTATGGTATCTATACTTATACAGATCAGTGAACATTTGAAAAGCTTAACTTGAACATGATTTCTCAGAGATCATCACCAGTGCACTTTCTGACTGCTGGTAAGACGGGTTTTGATCGTGAGCCTGCTGAACCTGATTCACATGGGATGGAACAGTCATAAATGTTCCTTCTCAAAAAACAGCCTCCAGGTTGTGCCGTAATTAGATTACAAAAATATGATAGCTGTAGCTTGGCAGCACTAATGTGGTTTTCAATCCACGTGGCATCAATAGACGTATTCTACACCGTACAGCTCGATTTTTCATGTTGTCCTGTTAATGTTGTATGAAATCTCATGTGTTGCAGTGGAGTGATTTGTGTATTTCATCACTTTTAGATCTCCTGAAGGAAGATAAAACCATCAACAGACAGGCATTAGGAAAGAAAGTTTTTGGAAACAAGGTAACAGCATGAATAATGTTTCAGCACATTCGTGTCAGACTACACGGCTGTGTGTCGACAGCTTGATCAAGTTGCTGTTTCTCATGTAGGAGCGGTTAAAAGCCCTGACAGACATCGTATGGCCTGAGATCGCCCTTCTGGTGAAGAGCAGAATCAGCCAAGCCAGAGAGGAAGGTACAGTATGGATGTACATTTATTAATCTCTTTGAGATGTAGGGTTGTAATGAAGAGAAGTTGCCCTCTCTTTGTATTAGACGAGAGTCTGTCAGTGTTCATGTGATCCTTTGCTCTCTGCAGGTAAACAGGTGTGTGTGGTGGATGCAGCTGTTCTTCTGGAGGCCGGCTGGACAGACATGGTCCACGAGGTCTGGGTCACCATCATCCCTGATGAAGAGGTAACATGTTCCTCTAACACATGCACATCTAAAACATGCAGGGCACTGCACTAGCGTAACATGTCCACGTTTGTAAAGAAGTTTCAGTACAGTATAGTACCACTGGGGGGCACTATAGTTGTACATTTTGAAAGTCTACTCAAAATTTACAACTAGAAAGACTCCATTTGTTGATCTAACCCACCTGCCTCTCCTTGTTCCTCTTCCCAGGCAGTGTCAAGGATAACTGAGCGAGACGGCGTGACAACAGAAGACGCACTGCGCCGGCTGCAGAGCCAGTGGTCCAACGCCAAGCAAGTGGAGCACGCCAACGTAGTGCTCAGCACGCTGTGGGAGCCAGAGGTCACTCGGAAACAGGTCAGCTGCTCGCCATGCTATTAGTATGGGGTTTACACATCTTCATTAAATGAAAGTACAATTAGAAAACAATGATTTTTCCAATGTCTGTTGTTTTAAAGGTGCTGAAAGCTTGGAATCTTCTTCAGAAGAGAATCCAACAGAGGCAAGAGGGACAGTAAGAACACGTGTGGGTCACTACATCATCTGAGCTGTGACCATGCAGAAGAAGCGAGTGCGGGTCGAGGGACATGTGCGCAAAAGTGACTGATGCACATGAGGAAACACTGCCTTAGAAAGAAGTGAGAGCGGTTTCTGCGGCAAACCCAGCAAGCTTCTTTGACCGAGACCCAGTGCCTGACTGACTTTCCACAGGTTTTTAAGCTCCCGTTTTAAGATGCTGAGTGAAAATGAAAGATGGGTGGGTGAGGAAAACGACAAATGATTCCGAACAAAATAAGTTCTGGAATGATCAGATTAATAAAGTTTTACTTTATCCCGAGAATCGTAGCTGTTTTCATCCAAAGATTTTTTTTAATGAATGGCCTGCCTTTAAATGGACACTGAAGTTTAAATGATATGCCCAACATTCAGCATTACTTCAAGACTAAACCTCTCAGCAACATCTAATGATTTGGACACACTTGTCCTTTTTCTGTGTCTCCTAAGTGTAATGAATGTAGCTTAGAAAAGCAATTAACGGTAAGGTTAAAGGGAGGTATCACATTGAAAGATTGTATGATTCGACATTTGTATTTTTGCAGTTTAGAGAGAATATTTTAACAAATTTACTATCATCACTATGATCTAATGAGAAATTATAAAAGACCAACCAAGGTCCTTGTATTGTAGAAATATGTGCAATAGATGATATTTTGTACCATTATCAGGGTAGCAGTCAGGTTGAATGAGGGGCAAAAGGTCAGGATCAGTACACTGACTAATAAAGGAAAATGTATAAATGCATACAAAAAAGATTTTATATCTTTGAATGAAATCTGTTGAAAAATTCAATGTTTCTGAAAGTACCTGAAAAAGCCAAGCGGGACAGCGGAGTGGATGATGTATTCAGCTTATGCTTAATTTCATGTTGTCACATCCTGCAATAATATTATAAATCAGTGTTTACATAAGAAATACTGCTTCGTTGCTTTCGCCATACCTTCAATATTGAGTGTAGTGTGTTCATACAGTTGGTGAGACATTGTGTCTTTGAAAAAGTGTCTTGATTTTCATGGTCCTGCATGTCAGCTTGAAACTCTGTGGAATGCTTTAATAAACTGGCATTAAATGTTTTCAACCCTGAGTGAGGTTTTTTTTCTCAGTTTCTTTTCACTTTAAATTTATGAGCAGAAAATTTGATTTCAGCTTTTATGCTACTTTCATTCACTGTCAACAAAGCAGGATTTTTTTTCTAAAATTCAGCCTTTAATTTTAATGCCTTTAAAACATTTACATTTTAATGATACTTAAATGTGCAAAATATACAGTTTTCATGTGACCAGTTGCGTGAACGGTGCTGAGGTCAGCCACAGTAGCACGATTTTACCTTATTTGAGTTCAACAAAACCATGTGCATTGGTTGTTGTTAGCCACACATTGAAAGAAAACAGACTTGGCCGGTACACTAGTGACTGCTGGGAAACAAAGGCCTCTAGGTTTGTGTGTCCAAATGTTGTCCTCTTGATCACAGACCACAACACACCCTTATTGCCTTGAAACTGTGTGTAAGCCTTCTGTGTGGCAGTGAATAACTGTCCATCAGTGTCCATCCAGGCTTTATGCCTCCACTGGTGTTCTCCACAGTCACATCTCCACTCTCAGTTTGGCAGAGCACATTGCTTCCCCCAGCTTGTTGCTGGCCCTGCACACATAAACCCCAGAGTCAGAAGGCTCCAGATCAACCAGAACCAGAGAACAGAGTCCGTCTTCAAGCTGCTCCATGGACACTCTGCACGACTCAGACACCGGCTTCTCATTCTGAAGCCACCTCACCTCCGGCTGTGGGTAACCTAGGATTGAGGCAATAAGACTTTACAGCAGAGTCAAGAGCATAAAATACTCACTGGATGTTAAACTGTCAAATATGCCAACACCAAATGTCTGAATGGTTTGTATTAAAGGATTTGTTGTATAAAAACTGTTCAATATTAAGGACATTTGGTTCAAACCATTGCATTTCCATTCAAGCGAGCCACAATCTGTTACCAGGTAAGAACAGCTTATTTGTTTTCTTGGTAAAGAAGATAAGATGAAGTACACTACAGTTCAGTCTGTACAGTAACTATTTTTGCATTAGCTTAGCACACAGACTACAAACAGCTAACAGGTGGAGCTTTGCTCTGTGCAAAGGTAACGTAGGACTTCCTGGAGTCTTGTTATCACTGTGAGGTTGCCTTCCATTTTGCACAGATTTTTAAAAAAGTTCAAATTAATTTGTGAACTTTACAAAAAAGAGGGGCTGATAGATGGATTTAGTAACCTTTGAACAGAGCCAAGCTAACTGTTCAAAAGAGTTAAGTTGCGGTCTGTAAAATCACAACACTGAGCTGAAAGATGGTGAATCACTCCATAGATCTGATGGAAGCTACAGATGGCAGGGTGCTAATTATGTTTGGGTTCGTCCCTACAAGCAGTCCCTTTCAAAAAACACAATTTGATCCATAGTTAACACGACCCTGGTAGACTGTGGAGGGGCATCATTTAATGAAGTGCATCACAGTTCTGTCACTCTACCATTGACGAGGCACGTTAGCTGAGCAGTTGCTCCTTTGGGAAGGGTGGTGTCCTTCAGGGCCTGCTGGAAGCGAGGTTCACTCTGAAGCTGCTTATCCAACGACTGGATGGCCTCCTCTGCCTCTTGGCTCCAGCCTGGCTCTGGATGAGAGGGAGGATGATGACGAATCAAACAGAACAAGGCTTTACTGATCACAAAAGGGTAAACTTGAAGTGACAATCGGAAACTGTGAGTCATCTGCCATATGTACGGGGCTCTAGGACATAGGAGGGCATTTTGTGTGTGTGTGTGTGTGTGTGTGTGTGTGTGTGTGTGTGTGTGTGTGTGTGTGTCTTTTTATCTGTCTTACCCTCTGAGGAGCTGCCAGGAGAGTCTGGCCTGTTGGAGAGGTTAGCCATCCGCTGTAGGGCCAAAACAGCCTTGCCAGTTTTCTAGAAGTTTAAAGGACAAATAGCACTGCATGACTAACTACACTCATAACCAAGCTTCAGGTCTGTATAGTACAAATGAGCTGAAAGGTCATCATATGGAAGCTCTGATAAGAAAATTGTACATCTGTCCAATGGGAAATCAGTCATTTGTCAGCTGTGTTACCTTCCACTTGCGCTTGGCCAGAAAGCGCCTCATCTTCCCCTTATTGAGCGACTTGGTGGGTCTGCGGGTCAGGGGGGTGAAAGAGACCATCCAGGGGTGGGCGAGGGCCTCGGTGCATGACAACCTGCATCTACAGTGCAAGTGGATAGAGAGGTAGAAGCAATGGCTGTCAAAAGCTGCTCTCCTGAGCTAGCTGTGATCACCCGACGCATAAATAAGACCCTGAGTCTCTCGGACTCATAGTCAGAGCTTGCTAGATGGTTTGGTACCATGCAAATTGTCTACAAATGGTTGGAAATGTCACAAGGGATATGTTTCTCATGATGTGACATTTTCAGCTGGAGGGAATCTGCTTCTCATGTGCACTGAGCTTGAAACTTTCTGACTGGATCACAAAGAGATACTTGAATCAAAGGAGATTGTGAGCACTGCTATGAGAAAAAAGGAAACCAGATCAACCTTCGGTCTTTCTTCAGCAGGGAGGTAATAAAGTCTTTAGCTTGATCAGAGATGTCCTCAAAACTCTCCTGATCAAACTCGTAGCGAGCAGCAGTCACGAGAGTAAAAGTCTCTGCGTCGTTGTTCCCCTGGAAGGGAGACTCTCCGCTGAGCCTGGGACACAAAACAATATAACGATGAATGAAACACACATGGACTCATGCAAGCTTACCAAAACATGCTGTTTCTACACAGACAGCATGGTATGAAGGACTGTAGTGATATAACATCGCCACAAGATGGCGCCAGATATGTATTTATAGAATCATTTGGATGCATAGATTTCAGATTTTTAGTAGCATTAGCATCATTGACATAATTCATGTTGGTGATGTATTCCTTTTACTTTGAGCTATTTTCAAATGACTGTGCCTGTAAACAAATCCATCTTTATAGTCCCATATCCCCAGCTCCATTCTTTCTTTTAGTGTATGTTGTTGTCATGGTTTAAACAACTACCGCCTTCCCTCGACTCACAGGATGAAGCAGATGACTCCGATGCTCCACATGTCTGTCTCCAGGCCCACGGGCTCATAGCTGATCACCTCCGGGGCCACAAACTCCGGCGTGCCATGCATCACCATCAGAGGTTTATCCTCCTCTGAAGAACAGGGCAAGAGTTAGAAACTGAGAAATTCAAAGTGTCACCCTGAATGTTTTGTATTTGCCTGTTTCTTTTCGCCTATTTACAGATGGCTCGAGTCATCTCTAAATAGACCACCCAGCGTGGAGATGCAGCGTCTGGAACATCACCAAATTTTCTGCCTGAATTGGCCTCACAGGCTTTGCTGCATTTATTGAGCTGAGGTAGCAGTCTATTTAAGGATTTGTTATTACATAACTGGCATTGCAGACAACTAGGAATTTAGAGATGTGACACTCCTTGATGTTATCTTGGCTTATTTCTGGCACGTGTTAAAATGAGTGATCCTCTGTAGACCCTGCTGTGTTGTCAGGATAAAACATGGTAAACTCATATTGTTAGGCTTATGCGGGCATAACAGGAAGCATTTTACTCTCTCTGCTGGGTGCACAAGGCTGCACAGAGTTGATGGCACAGAGTTCGGCTGCACAGCCCCAACCGCCGCCTTATAAGGACTCTTGGATTTCCCTGTATTGTAACTTTTCCTGGGATGCAAACAGGATATGCCATTCATCAGAATACACGCAGAGTGATTTATTCACCGTCCCTGGTGAGCCACTGTGAAAGTTCTTTAAAAAAAACAGGTCCCAGTGAGAGATCCCAGTGAGATCATTGTGACAGTTGTTCCCACAAATCCAGCAAACTCACCCAGTTTACTCGCCAAGCCGAAGTCAATGATCTTGATCTGTGTTCCAGTTGTATCCACACAGACGATGTTCTCTGGTTTGAGGTCCAAGTGGACGATGTTCTGCTTGTGAACGTACTGCATGCCCTCCAGGATCTGCTGCATGTAGCGGGCGCTGGTGGGCTCTGTGTGCTCAAAGTTGTCATCCACGATGCGTTCAAAGAGCTCTCCACCTGCAATACTGGGCAGACAGATAACACCTTTCAGGTCCAAAACAGCCCTTAGCTCCAGTAGCTCTGGTACTCTCATATCGAGCAGCATTTCCCATATGGTTTGCAGACATTTCATGGTTTGAATGGGTCAAATTGAGTTCATGCTAAATCTCCTACAAACAGCCATATATAATCACACATCCATCTGATAACAGTACAGCAGCCACTAGTGTCACCTAGCAACATTAGTCCTGTGACTGATGTGAAATCAGGACTACCTTACACTCCCTGCTTTGCCATTGGCTCAATCGCTTGTGGCTTTGATGATTGTGATTGTGATTAGCAGCAGAAACTTCCCATCACCAGATTACTTACTACTCCATGACCATGACCACTTCCAAGCGTGTGTCATAAGCAGCCAGACACTGGACCAGTTTTGGGTGGTGAAGATGGTTCATGAGCTCGATCTCTTTGCGGGCTGCTTCCCTCTCATGGGAAGTTCGGGCTCTGTAGAACTTCCCCGCACACACCTGACCCGTCTCTTTGTGGGACATGCGGAACACCTGGCCGAACTTCCCACTGTAAACACAACGCGTTACTACTTCACTTTGAAAGTCCATTTTCAATGCACTTACTGAAAATATAAATGAGGATCATCTGAAGTATTCTGAAGTCTAAAGTTTGCTTTAAATATAAGGAATCCATGCTTACACTCCCAGCTTCTCGTGCACGTTGTAGTGCTCCTTGACCTTGTGATTGGTGTCGATGGTCACTGTGATGTACGACTTGGGCTCTTCCTTCTTTTGTTCTTCAAACACAAAGAATACACAGAGGTGACTAATAGGCACATCCCTCCAGACCTAAAATCTCAAGCCCTCTTCTCAAACATTTTACAAATCACTCACTTGCAGTGGCCATCTTGACACACTCAGACTCCTGGCTTGGTTCGCTGACCCCTGCCGTGTTGTAGGCTCTGACGCGGAAGCGGTACTGGCCCAGATGCTCCAGGCCTGAGCGGACGTGGTAGGATGTGTTTTTACAACGGCTTGCCACTTCAGTCCAGCTCCCAGGCTTGTCTGGGCCCTCTTCTTTGACCTCCACAATGTAGCCCAGCACAGCTGTGCCTCCGTCATAGCTGGGCCCCGTCCAGGACAAGACCAGGGACTGGGTGGACAGCTGGGAAACAACGGGCTGGGATGCGGGAGGGTCAGGCCGGTCTGAGGAGAAATTCAAGAACAGAATACCTACGTTTGAGCCACTGATAGGTGGTAGCATTTGATGCTTTTTGGAGATTAAAATGTCCATGCACACCATTTATATTATGGTCCTAAATGCCACATTTGCCTCTTCACTACATTTTCTGTCAGTTCTTTCTAAATTTGCATCTGTGCAACAGGAAGCACTGACAGGGCATTTGTGTCCGAGCATGAGTCTCACCTATGACACTGAGGGAGATTGTATGCTGGGCAGAGCCTTCTCTGTTTCGTACTATGACGGTGTACGAGCCTGTGTCGGCTGGACAGGCCTGACAGACCTCCACCTCGCTCTGCGTCTGGCTGCTCCTGATAGACATCCTCGGCCCTCCAATCAACACCTGAGGAGGAAGCAAGGTGGATGTTCACACCAAGACCTTTACTCGCACAGAGTTTTAAAGTGAGAGTACAAAATGATGGTTCAAACAACGCTGACACCCTCTGTTACCTTGTCTCTGTTGTAAATCCAGCAGCAGGCCACAGGGACGGAGCTGCTCCTGAACTCAC
Organism: Chaetodon trifascialis; assembly: GCF_039877785.1. Lineage (NCBI taxonomy): Eukaryota > Metazoa > Chordata > Actinopteri > Chaetodontiformes > Chaetodontidae > Chaetodon > Chaetodon trifascialis. Next base: position 8,512,132 of record NC_092076.1, on the reverse strand, counting down.
AGCGTAGCCGGGCCTGCTGTCCTACTCGAACCTGCACCTGCTCTGGCCTGTGTAGAAACTCCACTCCAGGAGGTCCTGAGGAAATTAAGTTTGATTTTATCAATAAAGCATGAATGGAGCGCGCTAAAATGAAGTTTTTACCTCAGTAGCTTACACTCACCTTTGCTAGCGGAGACTTTTGTTTGAAGGTTGATGTCTGAGATATCTGTGGAGACTGAAGAAGTAGGTGGACTTACAGGTGTGTGGGCAACAATAGGCAGATTTAAGAAGTACCTGACCAATCATGTGTGAGCAGTCATGTTTGGTTGCAGTGGCACTGCAATCACCAGGCAGCCAGTGCAGCCCATTTATGCATGAAAAAGTTGCTTTTTCCTGGACTGCAAAGGGTCTGACTTGAAACTGAGTTTAAAAACAATTTGAATCAAAAAGTGCTTTTATTAATGAAATTAATAAATGCATGTTTCTGCTTCCCAGCTCTATATTATCAGCACTTTTGTTATTAATTAACATTGTTTCTATGGAATAATTTTAAAAGTAGTCATAGTAAGAAGAAAAGGTAGAAAGGAGGGATGATTTTATGGGCATGTAATAATGAAAAGACAAAAGTTTGTCATCTACCTTTGTCTTCTTCTTCTTCTTCTTCTTCTTCTTCTTCTTCTTCTTCTTCTTCTTCTTCTTCTTCTTCTTCTTCTTCTTCTTCTTCTTCTCTGTTTTGGTTTCTCTTTTTCAAAGCTGGAGACAGTTTGGTGTTTTCACGCGACGCATCCTTGAACATGATGTCACCGTGCAGCTCATGGTTGCTTGTTCTGGGGATTTCCTTTGGTGCTTTGTCATTCCAAACAGAGTGAAACAGGTTTCTTATACATGGATCAAGTCAGTATGGTTCATTTAAGGACGGGTAATACCGTGAGGAATTTCTAACTCGGCATACTAGACCCCTGCTTCACCTGTGATACGTAGCACAGCGCTGCTTGACTGTTTCCCAACAGCATTCTCAGCTACGCAGGTATACATCCCAGCATCTCCAAGTGAACACTGAGTCAGAGCCAGACTGGCAACACCATTTTTGAAGGAAGTGTTATTCAAATGCATCCTCCTGCCTAAATGATAAAATAACAAAAGACAAAATAAATACAGGATATTGTGGCTTGAACCTCAACGTAAGAGCTTTGGCTGACATATTCTAGCAGAGTTTCCTTGCTCATAGTGGAGAGGTAGATGTTTTTAAGGAATGGTAATTGGTCATTTACCATTGTGTTGCCAGGAAACGCTCACAGGCCGACTTCCTGTGATAACACCTTGAAAGGTAGCATCACTTCCTTCGCAGACTGCACAGTCGCTGAGTGGTTGTTTGAAGTGCGGCGATTCCTGCTTCTGGACGGGTGTCAGTCTGGAGTCTTTGCAGAGAGCAGATGTTATGGACAATGGGTATGCAAACAGTGTTTCCTCCACTGCTGACCAACCAGAATGGGCCACCTTATTCAAACATCATGTCACTGCAAAACCACTGTATTTTTAAGGGCTTTTCCTCCCCAGACATGACCAAACTGTAGATGAACTATAAATGCACCGTGTAGTAGTTGTACATGTTCATGTTTTCAGCTCTTTTGCCTCCAGGCAGAGCTGCATTTCAGCTAGTCATCTACCTCTGCCTTTGACATGGTGCTTAGTAGATTTTCCCACCACATGTGTGTATGCACATGTGTATTTTGGCGTTGGAATGTCCAGCAGGGTGGGAGCAGGGGTGGTCACCAGTGGGCGGTGGAATGCCATCAGTGTGTTTACATTACAGAGAGAAACAGACCTGTTTGTGGATGTTTCTGACTACAACACTATCACGGTAACCACAAAAAAACAACACATTTCGCAATAATCTGTTATATATAGAGAGCTGCACCCTTGCTAATATTTTTGAAAGGTAGCAAATGATCCTCAGGAGAGTCATACATATGCAATCTAGCCGATTCCAGTATTCCTGGTTTCCATGATAGGCCTTTGCTATTGAATCATGCAAATGATTCTTGCAACAGAAGTTCAAATTGAAACATGAAGCGCCTGGGGGTGGAGGCTCGGGATGGAGTGTAATTGTGGTGAATACGATATTTAAAAGAAAATAAAAAAAGAGTCAAATATAACAGCCTGTAAGTCAGCTTTTCCCCTGTTCTTCTTTTCTTTACCTGTTGCAGATGAGACTCCCAGTTTGTTGTTCGAGGTATCCAGTCCATCCTCTCTCTGCCTCTCCACACACAGAGGTCTGGCTTGAGGCTTAAGGGCCAAGTGGAAAGTAGACACATAGGTCTTTGGCTTCAGACCTTCCTTGTCCATCCTTGAGTAGAAACGACAACCAGACAGCAGCTGAGTTTCAAACAGCCGCTCATCAGCCAGACCTCTTCCTCTTCTTCTCTTGGCTGTGGTGTGCTGTGCTCAGTAAACATGTATTGTGTGAAGCTGATGTGTTGAATTTTCATTGTCTCTGTTCACACATCCCCTCATAGATGCTAGCAGGAGGAGCCTCGGCTTTCAGACTGCCTCTGAAATTACGACCCACCTCTCACCCCACTGTACACAGGAAACAGCCAGTTTTATCGGAAGGCCAATTAAAAACACACATGTCCAGCCCCCGCTGTCCCCGCTCAGAACAGAGGGGGCAGAGACAGAAACACATGTGACAGAAAACAAAAGAGATAGTAAGAAAGGGTAGGAAACGTGTGGGAGGGAGGCAACATTCAAGCTAAAGAGAGAGAGAGTGGACAGTGATAAAAGAAACACGAAAGAAATAAGAAATAAGTCTAAAAAGTTCTACCTGGTGCTCCTCGTCATCAAAACATCTCCTCTCTGAACGTAACGAGAGGGTCCCACTGTCAGCTTCTTTTCGCCATTTTACCCCCCGTAAACATCTGTTCCCTGTAAACTAGGTTAAGCTACACTGCCGGAGTCACCTCAGGAATCAAGAAGAGCCTGTAGGGCAGCTTTCAGTGCTGTGCGTCAGACAGCATGTAGAGAGAGATCACTGAAGTGGCTCTCTCAAACTGAGGTTGTAATGGGGCAGCGTTTCTTTGAATGGAAGTGGAACAGGATCACATGACCACAAACGGTAAACCCCACTTGTAAATGACGTGCATTTACTTCTATTGATATGGGAATAGCAGGAGGCAGCTGCTTGGGTGTGTCTCCAAGGTGTGCCCCCATCAGCTTTTGTTTAGCAGTTGTTACTACAGACTGGTTTTCCCTTTGCAAGCTGATAAGCCCTTATAGTTTTCTTTCTCTTGCTTGCTGCTCTGAAAAGCAGTTTCAGGTCTGCAAAATCGACTTTAATTTCATTTTATGTGACACCCCCTGCAGGACTGCAGGTTCTCAGCTGACCAACTGTGCTTTGCAAGAGGAACAGGCCACATCACAGCACAATGTTTAAAAGCTTATTGTTTCACATGGAATATGTTCACAATCAAAGAGAAATAAAAAAGGCCTGTGGCTAATCGCTCAACTATTTGAAAATAGGGGGAAAACAATCAGCAGGAGGGGAGCCTCTCCACTTGTTCAAGGCCGAAGGTCCGCTGCAGGTTGACAACTTCACCCGATGGCAGTCCTGTCTGACCCACCACCACCACGCAACATGCTGACTTCAGCCTCCAGGAAGCCAAACTCTGCCCCGTAAACCACACCTGGAACGAGTGCCAGCTGTGTTTGCTGCATGTGGCATATGTAGACCACAGGGCGGAGGCATGCCCAGATGGGTGCCTTCAATCAACCCACTGAATCGCAGCCATTGGTTCACAATAAATGCGGTATCAATGTCTCTGTTAAATGTGAGATCAATGAAGTGCATTGTTGGTGTGCGTTTGTGTGTGTGTGTTCTTGTGCCTGGCATGTGTGTGAGTGGTTGCAGGTGAAGGGGTGTGGAAGCAGGACTCCTCCTCCGAGCCAGCCGCCGCCCAATCGCCTGCAAGCTGTCATTTCCTGCCGGCTGCAAGAGTCGTCTCAGCCTGGCAGTCGGTGGCTGGCACCTTGTGTGACCAGTCCTTCACACAGGTTGAAAAGCATTCTGTGGTCTGTGGTGGTTTTTGTCCGAGCTTGTGCTCTTGATATTTGTGGTGTCACCAGACTCGAATTGAGCTAGGTTAGAGGGGGATTGATTTTGCACACACTAGTTTTCTGATTGTTAGCTTCACTAGGATTAGGGGTGCTATTTCATTTTGTGTTTTGATTCTCATTTTCACCTTTTACTATAGGCCTCAAATAGGAGGGTTTTATTTCTATTTCTTTTTGTGGGATAAGCAAACTCTCATTTTTGGAGAGTTCTCTTTTGGTTTTGATTATTTCATTTGTTTGAAAAGCACCCACTCACTCTTTTCGTTGTCTTGGCCTTTTGCCTTTTGTGTAGTAAAACAATTTAAAACACTAATTTAAATAATCAATCTACGTTCCTACCCTCACCTATGGTCATGAACTTTGGGTCATAACCGAAAGAACAAGGTCCCGGATACAAGCGGCTGAAATGAGTTTCCTCTGCAGGGTGGCGGGGCGCTCCCTTAGAGATAGGGTGAGGAGCTCTGTCACCCGGGAGGAGCTCAGAGTAGAGTCGCTGCTCCTCCGCATCGAGAGGAGTCAGCTGAGGTGGCTCGGGCATCTTTATTGGATGCCCCCTGGACGCCTCCCTAGGGAAGTGTTCCAGGCATGTCCCACCGGGAAGAGACCCCGGGGAAGACCCAGGACATGCTGGGGTGACTATGTTACTCGGCTGGCCTGGGAACGCCTCGGTATCCCCCCGGAAGAGCTGGGGGAAGTATCTAGGGAGAGGGAAGTCTGGGCGTCCCTGCTCAGACTGCTCCCCCCGGCCCCGGATAAGCAGGAGAAAATGGATGGATGGATGGATGGATGGATGATTTAAATAAATAACTAATTTCAATCATTTCCATCCTATTGTTTTTTGTTATTTCCTTTCCCGAAACCTAACGAGCTGGGTTGTAACAACATTCAGCCTTATGTGTATTTGTCAGTCAATGTTCCATTCAGCGCAATAAGCCGACAAACCGTGGTCATTTGTCTAGATACACCTCATACTGATACGATGATATGGCTTTGGTATAAACCACAAATGAGCATGTAAATATGGAATTAAAATGAGCTCAAGACAAACACAGAATGATTCTTGTGCAGCACACTTACAATGCTGCAGCAATAACCGTGGTTGCATAACAGTTTTTCTGAAAGTGACCCTCAAAATAAATGAGTTTCTCTGCTGTGGTTTCAAGCGGACACATTTCACTCAGCGGCGGGCAGTGCAGGAATGTAATGTAAGGATGTAACTTCACAGGTTGGTATGTGTAAGTAGTACCATATGGTGGGAGGCACATAATTTACTTTGGACTACAAACATGTCCCTAAAAAGCTAAAAGCAGGTTGAGTAATGGACCAGATATCTACAAAAGATTAACTGTTTCCTGTGGGGACAGACCTGCTGTCCCCACTTCTAGCTGTCCAATATGAGAAAAGTCCAAAATGTTGCACATGTGCACATGCACAAGTGCAAACAGCTTACACAGATGTGGTTCAAGAAATAAATAAGGCCGATGTTTAGTAGAGAGCAGTAAATACAGAAAGAGTGCAGTCAAGAAAAAAGGGTTTGAAGCCTGAAGGCTCTTGGCCAAACTACAGTATGCAACCTTCATTTTATTCCTTTTTAGGCTGATTATTAAACAAAAATTTGGATCCTGCACAGAATTCAAACATAGTGAGTTCATCTTCCTTTTTTAGCCTTTTGACCATTTAAATACTTCAAATCGCCTTGTTTGAACATTATTTGTAACTCAGAAGTTCCCCTCAGGGGTGTCAATGAAGGATTATCTTAACTAGCAGGAGTTTACTAGTGTGATTCTCCATAATGATTCGATTTTACCACTGCTGTATTTATGTAGAACAACATCAATTACCAAAATGTCGGACAATTAAAATTGATTTTACAATCACAGGAAGACAGCAAAAAGTGGATGAATTATTTTGAAACTGCCTCACCTGTTAGCCTTGCTAACCACACGGCAGTTTGGTTTTTACCTCTTTTTTCTAGTCTCTGCAAATGTAACATGCGCTGTTATTCTCGTGTCTTTCCTTTCCCCAAAAATCTAAAATTGTACCCTCCAACAGCAGACTCTGGTCTTATCTAAATTTCACCCAATTACGTAGTTAGTGTGTTTTGGATGAGTATAAGGTCTGCTATGAGACTGTTCAATCCTGTTCTTCTGTCCTTTACATTCACGTGGACTGATGAGGCTGATCTGATTTTGAAATGTCTAAATATAATAAATGAAAGAACATCAAAGCACCTGACATCACCCCTGAAAAATGTGGGCTTACCACTAAAAAAGGTCCTCTAAGCACTGGCACATTCTTTAGAAAGAGCCATATAAGGTAAAAATACAGCACGGAATATAGTATAATCCTGTGGTACTTTACCTATACGGACCTTTCCACTATATTATAATGTCATTATTGTACAAAGAGCTTTTAACTTAATATTCTGGAGAGTAAATAGCACAACCCTGGTTACTTCCTCGAAGATTATTCTTATCAGATGGAAATCATACAAGGTTTTGTCCAAGTCTTCAGGAATTCAAAACAGGAAAAGCAAAGAGTGGGAAGGACAATGTTCTCTCTACTCCAATTATGGTAATCACTTGACTTCCTGTTCCCATGAAGTGCTACAAAGACATGCGGCCTCCATGTTATCCTGTTCCCACATGCCTGCTCCATCACTCTGCTGAAGTGCAGGGATGGCAACCTAAGAATTGAAAGCATTCGCTTGTTTAAAAACAAAGTGGAATGGGGCCCTCCTGTGGTTGTACGCCTCAGGTTGCAGAAATCTGTCGACCAGTATCGACAATGGTCGAATCAGGGCCGGTGAAGTCCACTAAAGCCCTCAGTTGACACTCTGACAAAAACAAAACAGACTCAACTTCAGCAATCCAAAATATTCTCCTTCATCTCCTCAGCCTGAATTTCTTTGCAGGCAAATAAGAACAAGTAGATAAAGCTTCACAGACAGAGAGTCAGTGATGAGCAGATAGAAAGACAAAACCACACACTCTCGCCAGACAGACAACCCGCTGTGTGTCCTTCGAAAATGTAGTTTTTTTTGAGTAAAACTTTATGGCAGAGCCGACAGCTGACTCTGTTTTGTCACGATCTCTTCCCTCACATACATTCGAAGAGCCTGCTGGGATTCTGCTGTGTTAATGAGGGCAGAGTAAAGAACAGAATTTATGATGCTATGTCTGAAATTAGAAAGCAGCATGGTCCGGCGCAGTCTGATGCACTCTGGCTCGAGCTCTAACAAAGCAGTAAAAGGGCGAGAAGAACAGCACTGAGGAGATGGAGGCAGAAAATGACACGAATGGACATAGAGAGAAGAACAGAGGACACTCTGGCAGTGTGACACAAGCCGAGCCCAGCCGCTCACTCTGCCGTGACCGAGATTACTGTGCTGCAGCCAGAGGCCTCGGTGCTCTTCCAGCCTGTGGAGTAGGGTCAGGTTTCCTGCAGCTGCTCCAGATGTTGGTGGAGACGCTTCGGGGAAGAGCTTGGTCCTCAAAAGGATGGAAGCATCCCTGAAGCAAGTTCCAGTAGTCAGAAGGCTTTAAGTAAAGTGGAGACAGAAAGAAGCTGCACGCTTTAGGAGTAAACATTCTCTTGTTATTTTCCTGTGAGTTATGAAAAGCTCACGGAGGAATCACGATTCACTGGCTGTAAAGAAAATCATCTATTTGAATTGTTTAATCGCACTAATTACCTGCAGGAGGAAAGAATCCTGATAAGCGTAGAGCCTTCCACAGCTTTCATAGATTGAGTTATAATTTTTAATCATGACAATATGACCAAATATTTTTCTGGACACATGCAGCAGGGCTTGTTTTCAATGCACCCTTTACGCATCTTGCAAACCATGTTGGTGTCAGAAAGATTACAGTAATTTTCAAACAAGCTCATCCATTGGGCCAATATTCACATTATATTCCTACCGCATATGGAAGCTACTATATTCACATTATCATATTTATGGTACCTTTTGCGCTTCACTGATGCTACTATTCAAATAGTCTAACAGGGACTTCATGTTTTCATGTGATACATCAGTTAAAATTTTTATCAGGCTACCTGTTCATTTTCATAAGGTCACATGACACACTCACGAGTGAATTACATGTAGATGCTCAACTCGTATCTCTTCACACTCTGCTGCTTTCTCTCTGTTCTCTTTTAACACGGTGCAAACTGGGGTTGCCCATATCACTATCTGACAATGTGCAAGTTTTGCAGCATCAAATGCGTGTTCATTTTCTTCAATGCAATCTTCTTGGTAAGTAATGCAAGAAACGCAATGTATTGTAGATGTTTATCAGCAGCATTTGACCAGATGAGTGGGCAGAACTGCAGGTGTGACCGAACAAGTGACCTAACAGAAGATGGAATATAATAGTGATGTCCTTTCCCATCTTGGAGCCAATGTAATCAATATGGTCAGACCAAGACAGTAAGTTATCTAATTTAACACCCAGTAATTTGGTTTTTGCGACCTGCTCAGCTGATATCTCATCTATGGACAAGTTGAGGGCAGTGGTGTTAGGATGAATATTGTTACATCCAAATATATTTAGTTTTGGCAATGTTCAGCACTAATTTGGTCACTTTCACCCATTAATAATGAAATGCAGTTCAATATGTAGATTCCCTCTCAGCTCGGCTAAAATTAGTAATGCACAAAATGAAGTTGAGTCATCAGCATATATAACTACTTCAGCTTTGTTAATGACACGTGTTAAATCATACTTAAAAACTGAAAATAAATGTGGACCCAAGAAACTCCCTTGTGGGACGCCACGGGATATTTTTTTACTGTCAGAAAAGCTGCTAATGAAAAACACTCGTTGTGTTCTGGGATTAGTGTTAGTAAGTGTAAGGTTTTTTCTAAGTGCTTAAAAAGGCAGCTGGACATGCTAACTCTTAGCTAGGCCTCGTAGTTGTAGAATATGGTCATGCAGAATGATAATTAAAAAGCGTTTTATAGTGACTAATAAAGAGCCAGCTGTCTAATATGCATGGCAATAAACAAACTATAACTATACCTCACATTAACCACACAAAATGTCCCACCTAAATCACTCATTACAGTGCATGGTTTTGAAGACATACAGGAAGTCTGCTGTGACTGTAATCCTTCATTTGTCTGGTATCGTTAATGTATGTAAGGAAATTCAAAAGAAGACGCAGGAGACTGGAAGTAATTTGTGGTATAATTTGAAAGAGAATTGCAGAATTAATTTGTTCCTCCAACCGAATCAAACATATTCATATCAGATAGTCTCAGGGGTCTCAGTGGATGGCTGAGCTGAGGGATCAGCAAAAAGTAGGGGAAATAATCAGCCCGGCTCATGGCTGGATGTACCGGCAGGGGGTCTTGGGTCAGCACACAGGAGCCCAGCATGCCAGTGGGCCCTTGTATGTGCAAAAGTAAAATGAATAATTGGGAAAGGAATGATTATTAACCAGTGTGGATGAAAGGGTAACCCACCAGCAGAGAATATACAACACAAACTTTCTTTAAACTTTATTTAAAACATCTCTGGTTTATTTTGTAATGCTGGCTAATTATGAGGGTTTAAAGTTAACATTTTATGCAAACCTTGTGCGCATGTGACACAGTTTAAAACTTGATTTCAGTGTTAATTCTCATTTTGCATCATGTCAGAGATCAAACTTGTCCAGCGTCTTTGATTCTGGCTTTTTCCTTACATTGATTTTAGTTGCACATTGCAGCAGGTTGGCAGCAGACCAGCATGAAATCACCGTTAGAGCTGGGTTTGTTGGGTTTAATGCTGCTATATAAAGCACTGCATTTATTTTCCGGTTGTTAAATTTGTTTTTCAGGCATCTGGGGTTGCCCTCATCACCATCGGAGCACTGCAATACACAACTTACTCACAGATGGGCACTTTTGCAGGGAGCGGCCTGTCTAAAATCGCTGTCGCCCTCATTGCAGTGGGTGTCACCATAGCCCTTGTCTCCATCTTGGGCCATGTTGGGGCATTCTTCGATAGTTCTTCTATGTTGGGTTGTGTAAGTAACATAATACTCCTTTATGAGTTTGAGGTTGCTTCCTCATAGAGTTTAATAAGAACGTGCCTGTGGGACAATGTTGTGAGGATGTTGGATGTCACTTATGGATGTTTGTGGCTTAACAGCTGGAAGTAGATTAAAAGAGTCTTTGTCCAAAATGTTTTGTAACCAGAGATGTTTCACCAGATATGTAACCGACAGTTTTCCTTATTATCATTCTGCTGCAAGAGATGGTCACATCTGACTTTAATGTGGCGTGTCAGAAGATTGTTTTAAGGTTTGTTTGTTTTTTTAAGATATAGGATATGACTGACCTCTAACACTGCTCACTGCGTTTCTTTATGAACTAGTTCATCTGTATTCTGATAGTGATCATCCTTATGGAGGTTCTCACAGGGGCTGCCTTTTACATATTCCGCAGCAGGGTGAGATGCTTACATCCTGTCCATATTGCAATTTTTTGAGAACAAGGTAAGGAAATTAACAGCGCTTCTCAATTCTAAAAATATTTTAACCTGACCATCTCTAGACTGCCGTCCTACAGATGAACAGTGGTATCAACTCCAAAGCACGAGGGGTGATCAGTGAATACAGGCCAGAGGACAGACACGCCATCAACAGAATTCAGGAAAAGGTGACATGCAGAGATTTATGTTTCATAGACTGTGCAATACATGATAGTACACAAGGCTGCAACAACCCAGATGAGGCCCCAAGAGCAAAGGAGCATTTCCAAAGTACCTGGAACTTTTGGTCCCGGGAACTACTTTTCATGGAGCTAAAACATTCCTTCAGCCTGTTGTTGCCTGCTTTTCCATTGCAAAGATTAGGCAAACTAGTCGGCTGGGGTTCTGGTTACGTAACTTGTCAACTTGATGTAGATGCTGGTCCCTGCAGTGGAAGGGACCAAAGGATCCTAGTCCCTGGGGGAAAAGTTCCTGTCATGGAAACATAGCTTATGCTGTACCCCACCCTCTGTGCATTGTATATAATATATGTTAGCCTGAGCAAACTTGACTTAGAAATGTCAAAGAATTTGCACCATGTAGGTACAACACAGACATGATTTAGTCCTTCAATCTAGATTTTATCCTCTCTACAAGTTGAGATGAGGCCATAATGCAGGTGTCCCTTTAAGGCCCTTATCATTTTATTTAATGTTGACAGCCAGCTCGGAGCCCTCAGGCCTCCTAAAGGTTAAATACGCCGTAAAAGAAACATTTCACCCAGGTAAATAACCAAATGTGTTCATTTATTAACTATGAGCTGAAATTCTGATTATAATGAAATGCTCTGAGTCAAACGTGGCTGGAGGAGCAGTTGAATACCGAGCAACGTCTCCAAAAAGTATTTAGAATTAAAAAATTTCAAAGCAACCAAAGTAGGATTTATTGTGCACAGAGGATTGTTTCTATTTGACACATTCAATGATTTGCTGTAGAAAAAAACCTGCTCATGCCCTGATGTACATTTTTGGCCACTGTAACAGCTCCTCCATACTGGCCATGAGTAGATGGGGGGGGGGGGGGGGGGGGGGGGGCAGGTAACTTCTAAAAGGGATTTCTTCACAGCCACTGTGTGTGTGAACCTGTACTTTGGTTTCACTGGGTTCTACAGTGCACCATGAACATCATTTTAATATAATCTTCATGTATCATAAACCCCATTACAGTTCAGATGCTGTGGTGCAGACGGCAGCTCTGACTGGTCCAGTAGCGTGGGCTGGGAAAACCATGATGCCGTGCCAGATTCCTGCTGCGTGGTGAAGAGTGAGGGCTGTGGACAGAGCAAGCAGGGAGTACACACTCAGGTCCGCTGGGAAATCTCATTTTAAAGTTCACAAGTATTTCATCTCATTTCCAAAGGATACAGTGTGTGTGTGTGTGTGTGTGTGTGTGTGTGTGTGTGTGTGTGTGTGTGTGTGTGTGTGTGCTCCTCCTCAGGGTTGTATCTGGGCTATCAAGCGCTTTCTGTTGAAAAACCTGCTGTGGGTCGGTGCTGTCTGCATTGCTCTTGGAGTCACGGAGGTAAACTGTAAACTGGGCATTAAATATAATGTGAAATAACAGCAAATAATACTGTCATGGACGTCAGTTATAATGTAATCCAAGACATTTATTGTATGTCATCCTGCTCTCTCTGCCAATAATTAGTTGCTTAGTGATCAACAGGACTGTAAATTGCATCCATTGTTCCTGGCAACAAGCTCAAATCTTACCTCCTAACAGTGTGATAAACCTGAACATATGAATGTACGATTTAGTAATTTATTTAAGTCAGTTATTCATATGCACCTTCAAACAGCTTGCATGAGAAAATGTTCATGTAAGCGATGGTAATTCAGACATTTGAGAAGTAGAGGGAGGATGGCCTGAATGATAATAAAGCCTATCTCAACCTGTTTGCCTCGGGAAGTCAAATCCAGCATTAATTAGAAATTGCGAAGAGAGAAAAGCAGCTTTTTGACCCCTCTTTGAGTTTATTTGCTGCCAGTGAGTGATAACCTTTTGCCTGTTACAGGTTTTCGGAGTGTTAGTCGGCGTGTGCTTGTGCCTGGACATAAAACGAAAAAGCTATGAAAACCTCAGCTGATGTGCCATCCTGCCCGAATACAGATGACTACCACATCACAGGCTTCGCTTCTTTTGTTCAAATTTGATCTATTTGATTTGGTTTCTATACTTAATTTGACTAAAAAGTACCTTATATTTTCATGCTTGTCAAATGAGACTGTTTCAAAAAGTTATCTGACAAATGGAAACTGCCTCATCTATTGACACTGAAAACACCAGCTGTGATAGGCTTGTGTTTAAACTTCCAATAAATGTGGGATGCTTTCTGATGAAGTGGTTGTGTGAATCAATGTGCACGTTTCACAACTGATTTTCCATGTGGCCTAAAAACCTTTGAAAACATTTGCATTTGGGCTAATTTGAAAAGGTTTGTGGGTTACAGATTCAGATTAAGATATTAATAAGAAAAAACGTAAATCAACTCAGAAATTTCTGAGGATATACATTGATGATACATTATTATAGAGTTAGCAGCACCAGCACTGTATAAAATAACTATACTCATCTCCAACTTTACATTTTTTTTACATTACATTTTTTAACAGATTACAGTTACTTGTTACTTTTCAGATTACAAGTAAAACTGAACATATAAAATCATTTTATAAGAAAATACTTTGATCAATTAGAGAAACTACGTTCTGTGTTAATATTATTCTCACCGTCTTTGACGAAAAAAAAAACCCCCTTAAACCGCTTAACGGTATGTCATTTAAGTTGTAAACTACATTTCCCAGAAACCCCTCTGAAGGAAGTGCGTCCGCTCTCAAAATAGGTCCGATCCATATAATCACGGAAAGTAACGTGTGCTCCCGCGACCCAGAAAACTGACTGAAAACAAAGTTTATCAACAACATTTAGACTAAAAAAGGTAAAGAATTAGTTTTATTATATGCCATTATTATTACATTACTAATACATACAGCACCAATCTAAATATCGCTGTGCTATGTTAACCTCACCTTAGCTCCCATGCTGTGTGTAGCATTTAGCCAGTAAACATGAAGTGTACTGACTCAAGCTAGCTGGCTAAGTATTGTGGTAACATCCAACTTTGAATTTAGCTAAAGTACCAATTATACTGCTTAACCTGGTTTCACATTGTAAATACAAAACAAGAGTAATAAAGCATGTAGCTAAGTGTAGTTTCATTTATCAGCTAACATTAAAGTATTTATGGAAATATTCAATCCTCCATAAAGAGGCTTTCTTTTCACTTATTCATCAAGCAGCATGTCAGAGGCTTTGATCCAGCGAATAAAGGAGCTGGAGGCAGAGCTGGAGAAGCTCAAGTCCCAGCTGAAGGAGAGCAGTGACGCTGGAGGTGACATGGAGCTGATGTCCAAAACATCTGCTCATGGAAACAGAGACTGCAGACCTGACTGCAACACGAACAGCCGCCAGAAGGGTAAGAAAGCAGGCAAAGAGCGTGCTTTTGACTTCTCTGCCCACCCTCAGCGCCATGTGGCTCTGCGGCTGGCGTACCTGGGATGGGCCTACCAGGGGTTTGCCGTTCAGGAGAACACAGACAACACAGTGGAGGCCAGACTGTTTGAAGCTTTGCTGAAGACGCGGCTGATTCAGGACCGACAGAGCTCCAACTACCACCGCTGCGGTCGCACTGATAAAGGAGTCAGCGCCTTTTCCCAAGTGAGACTCATTTATCGTACTCCAAAATAAGATTATACAATTTCCTGCATACACGAATGCCTCAATCGCCTCTTTCTTCTAGCTGTCCGTACAGTGTTTAAACTAAAACCTCGTCTCTTCTCCTCAGGTCATAACCATCGATTTGCGCTCCACACAGTTTTGTGGAGGACTGGGCGTCACACTCCCTGAAAATGTTGATGCTTGTGCCAAAAGTAAAGCACCTGTCTCTGAGCTTCCATATGTGAAGATGCTGAACAGAGTCCTACCCCAGGACATCAGGATCTTGGACTGGGCGCCTGCAGCAGAGGGCTTCAGTGCGCGCTTTGACTGTCAGTCCCGCACATACCGGTACTACTTCCCCCGGGGATGCTTGGATGTGGCGTTGATGGCAGATGCTGCAAAAAGGTGAGTGAAGACACAGCATGACAAACACTGAAGTCGCAGTGACAGGTCTGATTTAAGGAGCTCTTTGACACCCAACAGGTATGAGGGCACTCATGACTTTCGCAACCTGTGCAAAATGGATGTGGGCAACGGCGTCCTGCAGTTTGAGAGGACCATCTTGTCGGCATCAGTCAAGCCTGTGCAGCCTCAGCACATCTCCAGCATGGACCAGTATGACCTCTTCATGTTTGAGATCAAAGGACTGGCCTTCCTTTACCACCAGGTATCAAGAGACATTAGCTCTGCCTATTTTTACAGCTCTGCTCAACAATAAGTTCTGTTCATTTCAAGCCATTGCATTCATATAAACTGAGTAACAAGAAAAATGTTTTTTTAATGCCAAGTTTCAATAGCAGCAAGACTGGTTGCAGTTTAGATTCAATCTCTTGTGGAGCTAATCTCTTTCATAATGTGATTATTTTGATTCATGACATTTGCAGTGAATTTCCTGTTGTGTTATGCTGCAGGTACGATGCATGATGGCACTGCTTCTCCTGATAGGGCAGAAGCTGGAAGCCCCAGAGATAATTAATCAGCTCCTGGATGTTCAGAGTAACCCCAGGAAGCCTCAATACAGGTGAATCGACTGCTGTTGAAGAGGCTGTTCGTTGTCACTGTTTTTTCTCTTTGTGCAAACTAAATGAATAATCGTAACAATAAACAGTTTCATCAGTGTGAATCCTTCCTAAACCTTTCCCTTCCTGTCTCTAGCATGGCAGTAGACTACCCACTGGTGTTGTATGACTGCCACTTTGAAGGTTTGAGCTGGAAACAGGAGAATGAAGAGGTGAGCCACGTCCTGTCTGCACTGCAGCAACACTGGACCCAGAGTGCGGTCAAGACCCACGTCCTCCATGGGATGATCCAGGGTTTGGAGGCTGTAGGTGAGATGATCAGACTGCCTTTTCAACTTTACTGTCAAGATTCATCATCAACCTGATAACTGGTTTACTGTTATCCAGATAACCGGGATCTGTTCGGATCAAATGGATGTAAATTGTGTCACTTCTCTCCATCCACAGGTGGAGTATCCTCTGACCATTGCTGGCTAGTAGAAGGCAGCAGGCAGAGAAACTACCGGCCCCTGCTGGAGCGGCCATGCTGCGAGAGCCTGGAGTCCAGGATAAACCATTTTGTCAAAAGGGGCAGGCTGGAGCGGGAGGAAGGGGAGAACGGAGGTGAAACGGTCCACAGAGGGAAAAGGTCCAAACATTCCCACAATTCCTCCGGTGTGCCTGCTTCTGCAGGGATGTCGTCGTCAAAAGAAAATACAGCTCAAGACGCAGAAGATTGATGTTTTCTCACAGGAGAATGGACTTGCCAAAGTTATTTTTGCTCACGGGAAAACACTGTATTTACATTTTATTTCAGGAAGCAAATGTATCTTTTTTATTCCATAATAACAGCATCTCACATTTTCATTCATGCAAATAAACACGTTGTGTCGAAAGTGGCTGTCGTCAGTGGAATGTATGTAAGTACAGTTACTCAAGTAAATTTTTAATACAGTTTTAAGATATCTGTACTTCAGTATTTCCATTTCATGCTACTTCAAACTTCTACTCCACTACATAAACTGATAAATTATGATGATTTTTAATGATAAATTACTTTTGGTAATTCTACTTTTGGTACTACAAGTATATTTTAATGCTAATACTTTTTTTTACAAATCTAAAATCTAACTTTTTCTTACTGCTTCTACTCTAACAGAGTATTTTTACAATGTGGTACTACTTGTCAAGTGAAAAAACAAATATTTCCTCCACCTCTGGCTCTTGTACTTCAAGTTGAACGTGAAAGACGAGACATTTGCAAACCGGAAGTAACGTGAAGTAGGAAGACCAGTCGGAAGAATTTTGAGGTGGCGCTCGTTAAGCTAAGGAGCTAGATCGTTAGCAATCAGCTGAGTACAATTCAGAGTTACAAACAGCGATATCCAGCAACACGGCTGTCTCCAACCTCTTCGTCTGCCTGTACGTTTGATAGGACGGGGCGGAAATGGCTGCGGCGTCGTGTGGCTGCCTGTTTGCGGTCGCTCTGACCTGATCAAGACTTGTGCTAACGTTAGCCTGTTAGCATTCCTGGTTGTTTACTGCACCAGCCCCATCACTGTGGCTCCGCACGGATTTCCACTGTACATTTCACTTGATTTAAGGAGTACTACACGTCCGCGAGGTAAAGATTAAACGCGTAACGAGTGTGTTTTTGTGGATAACAACAAAAGTTTGTCTTTCCCCGCACTGTCTGAGTTGAGTCCGACGCTCAGGAGCTGCTAAGCCTCGTCAGGGTTTACCTTGATGTTTAGTTAAGAATAGCCTGAAAGCTGATATTCTACCAGTCTGACAGATTTCACTCTCGTTGCCTGCTAAGACAGAAAATCCATGAGCCGAGTGCAGCTCAGCTCCTCCACAGCAGGGGGCGTGTTGTTAAACCTCATGACAGCACTAATGACGGCTTTAAAATACTCCTTTCCATGTGAAACCTTCAAATTATACACCTAAATATATCCAGATATTTATTCTGGAAAGCGACTACATTTATATGTCCATTGATTTGGTATTTGTTATGTTTGGATTTTACTTAATCTCTCTATATGACAACTTTTACTGGCACTATTGTGTGTGAATATATGCATAATATACTATACTGATCATTTACATCTCACCTGTTTATTTTTCAGCTTTCATTTCCTTTTGTATGTTGTCACCTTTTCTGAGAAGTGACATTTCTGTGTTTGATATTTTCCTGTTTTTTGATTGCTGTTATTTACAAACAAGTCCAGCTTTAGCTGATTCACAGGTTTCATTTTGTGCCACCATCACAATTTGTGTTTATTTTTGTTTACTTTCTATGAGTCAGCATGAGCCGTAACAGTTGAGTCCGACTTTCCTGACATTACTTAGATGCGTCTCTCCCTCCGTGTCTCTGCTTTAAGATGTTCCTGGTGGGGCTGACAGGAGGTATTTCCTCAGGGAAAAGCACAGTGTCTTCAATGCTGCGGGAGCTCGGATGCCCCATTATTGAAGCTGACGTCGTGGCCAGGAAAGGTTGGTGAATGTCTCCCCCCTCAAAACTGTTCACAGCGGCAAAGTCAAAACCGTCATGAGGCTGAGCTCCTCTCCAGGAGACAGTCTCTCAAATAAAGTCTGATGCGGGAACTGGGATTCGCCTACATGCCCCACATCGCCGATGCTCGGTGTAATAACGTTTATTATCTCCTGACATGGACATAAAGAGGCCGGGCCTGTGGGAGGTTCGTTAAGACAATCGCTTGGAGAGAGAGCATGAATCACGGCGGCTGTCTCGGGCTGACTGCAGGGATGATGCTTTAGTTATGCGGTGAAGATAAGGTCACATAACTAGGTGAACAATCACAGCTGCATGTAGGAGAACATAAAAAGCATCTGACTAATGATTAAAGTTTGGGTGGTTCATGAGTCTGTTAGAAATAGATTTAAATATTTCCTTATCCGCCTGTCCATTTTCTGTTACTCCCTATGCTACAATATTGAAATATGTTTCTTATTTGACACATTATTTATTACTTCAAACAATGCTAAAGCAGAAAACCCCAAATGTCGCTGCCTTTTCTCGAGAACAGTTGTGGAGCCGCACACTCCCGCCTATTCCCGCATCGTCTACCACTTCGGGCCGGAGGTCCTTCTCGAGAACGGGGAGATCGACCGGAAGATGCTGGGTCAGCTCATCTTCGCCAGCGAGGAGAAGAGGAAGCTGCTGAACTCCATCACCCACCCAGAGATCCATAAAGCAATGCTCAAAGAGATCCTGTTCTACTTTCTCAGAGGTGAGGGAGGAACGGAGTTTGGCTCAGTTATCGGTTATCAGGGAAGAAGGTGGGTGAGTTAGTGAAAGCGAGCCGAGGCTGTTGTGCAGTGCAGCAATGAGCATTTGGGTTTTAGGCTGTTTCTCCCGAAGCTTTATGAATTGCTAGTGAGATGTTTAAGAATATTCCCCATTTTATCAAGTTGAAGGTCAATTCTACAAACAGATATCTGCGTATGAATGCAGATTCTGCTAGTTAGGGACAAAAGGTGGTTTCCATCTGAAAGTCAAGTTACTAATCAGACCGGCCACGGCAGAGGAAGTCTTGGCTCGGATATCCTCTGTCTGCGCTGGAGGCCCTGAAACACTGGCCTTTGTCCCCAGAGGCTAAATCATTGTCAGATGATAGCTGATGGCCTCCGAGATTGGGCAAAAGGTGAAGTAACTGAGATAAAAGTAATTAAAGTTGCTGCTGGCAGATCTGTTGCCTTATCTTTCAAATATGACTCCCACTCACTACAGCAGGTGCCGTAAAATAATCCTCTCATGCACCGCTTGTTGAAAAGTAATTAACTTCGTCATGTTACCAGTATTTGTGTGATGTTAGAGTGTAAGCGTGTTGACGCTAATTGATGGTGTTTCACAATGCTTCCCCTCCCCTCCTCTTCCGTCTCTCCAGGCTACCGCTATGTGGTTCTGGATGTGCCCCTCCTCTTCGAAACCAGACGTCTCACTCAGTTTCTAAACCACACTGTGGTAGTTTACTGGTAAGACCACTGCTCACTTTGCTCCGCTCTCCCTCATCAATTCAGAGTTTTATTCTTAGATTGGTTGCTTACAGGTTTCCTGTTTAAATCATTGAATATTTGGAGGTTTGTTTTTGACAGAAATGGGCTATTAAGCGCTGTTTTGTGAGATATTGGTTACTTCCCTCCATCTCTCTCTCTCTCTTATTAGTGTGACTCACCGCCTCTGGATTTTTTAACAAGGCCCTGGCTGCACCATAAATAACCTCCATTGTCTGTTCCTTTTCAGTGACCCTGCCACTCAGCTATCGCGCCTGATGCAGAGGGACGGCCTGACCCAGGAGCAGGCCGAGCAGCGCATGGCTGCGCAGATGCCGCTCAATGAAAAGCGCGGCTTGGCCAATCACGTTATTGAGAACTCGGGCAGCCGCGAGGACACCCACCGGCAGGTCCTGCGGTTGCACACCAAGCTGGAAGACTCCATGGACTTCCTCTTAGTGAGGGTCATTGCAATTGCAGCCACTGCTGGTCTGGGTGGGATACTGCTGTATGCAGCCAAGATACTTTTGTCCTAACAGAGGAGAGGTGAGGGGAAGAAGGGGGTTTCGGCCCAGGTCAAAAGACGAGGGTGTGAATAGAAGCAGGAGAGGGCATGTCGGGGGTGCTGGTGCAACATAGTGTGAGATTAGTTTCATAGCACCACCGCTACAGCTCAGAGGTGTGACATGCTCCGTTTGCAGTTAACGCTGTCTTACATTATTGACACAACATGCACTGACAAATGTGGTTTGGTGTGAAGGGTTCCTACGTGCAATTTCAGCCGATTTTACTCAGAGACACTAAAAACATGAAGGCAATACCGCAGAGGCTCAGCCGCTCGATAAGCTGCTTTCAACAGCGATCAGTCTGCGGCCTAAAAACTGGTTGAACTTTTCATTTTGGTGCAACTCATAACTAACACCAGTAAAAAAAAAAAAAAAAAAAAAAAGGCACCGCTGACAGTTGTACGAGCTAAGAGATTTTATTTTGTTACACCTTTTGCACCTTATGACTTTCTCCAAATTCGACATTCTGGGTGATTTGTATAGACTGTAAATACAAACACCAGACAGCAGAGAGAGACGTGAGAGGCTGTACGTGTTTAACCACTGTAGATGTCACTGTGGGGTTTGTATGTCGTTCATTTGACACAGCTGTCATCTCAGTTTTTAGTACAAAATGTCAGAGGTGTCCCCGGCCATGAATATTTTAGTTAATAAGTAGATATGCTGTATAATACCATTTGATGCTTACAGAATATGCTATGATTGTATATTACTGACCTGTGTAATGAAGATCTATGAGAGAATGTATCTGACAATCCATTTTTAATGGGAACAGTGTGAATTTCCACAAATTAACAGACTTTATATTTATCACTGTATTTTCTTACACTTGAAGCTCTCCTCTGTAAATACGAAGCCTGTGATTTTTGTTTTTTCTGTGCACACTCACGTGTAACTAAAACGAAACATTTGTAACATTAGCTGCTTTAATGAGCTGTAAATGATTCAGTACTACTGTTTTAAACAAACGACGACTGTCAGATGGTGCCAGTGTTTGGAGTTTTTGAACACTTCACGTCCCCCTCCACTCAAAAAGGAGCTTTTCTTCTTCCTTCCCTTGGGTGTTTGAGCTCCACGGTGCAGGCAGTGATTCTGCAGTTTGACTCCAGAAGGCTGTTTTTAGATTCATCTGATGAAGGGGCAAAGTTGCTCTGTGCTCACTTTAAATCTGAGTTTAGGACTAATATGTACAAGCAGAATTGGGTGAAATTACAACTAATTTGGAAGCCAGTCCTCGTCCAATGAGAAACTACTCCAGTGTGATTTGGAGGCTTCAAATGTCCTGTTTCCAGAGAATAGACTTCACAGTGAAGTAGGAGTCTAGTTTAACCTTTTTTATATATATGTATTTACATAATCATAGATTCTGGATTTCTCAATTATGAAGAAGGATTAGATGTAATTTTAAGAATTTTTCATCTTCAAACAACGTTCATCAAGATATTAGTCAAAAGTTAATTAATTTTAACGGGGGGTTAAAGGAGTGCTCCAGCAATTTAGCACTGGACTTTGGGGGATTTAAAGGACAGATTTGCAAAAGAGTGGTCATAACTGAAGCAGCAGAAGCCAAGATATCCCGACTTTTAGTCACAAGTATGCGTCAAACTCCAAAACCACTGGCTCCTACATTTCCCACGATGCAACTCAGCAGTGCATCTGTTTGTTAGACTTTCCCTGGATGGTAGAGGCCTGTATCTTTCAAAGCCCACACCTCCAGTCTGTGATATCCTTTCTGTTGAAATCTGAAGTCTGAATCCCAAACTGTGGTAACCATGATGACATCACTGTGACATCATCAGACGCCACAGAGGAGAAGTAAACTGATAATGGTATGTGTAATTGATTTTTACTAGAAAGTAGTGAAAACTGTCTGTTTCTGTTTATTACATTTGAGAACCAGGCAACATTTGACACTTTTGCTTAAAGATGAAATGATTGAAATGTCAAAATAGTGCAGATTAATCTCCGCTGACCAATCAGTCGGCTACTCCTCGCTGCTCCAGTCCCCGTACTAATGAATAGAAATCATGCTGGCTGCCATACTGATACTGAAATGCATCAACTTCCAACCAAAGATTCTTGGTCAAAGACGTTGACGTAATCAGATCCAACAGGAAAATGTGTTAGTGACAGCACTTCAGGAGAAGAAAATAATGAACTTATATTAATGGTCAGTTGTGATGTCCTTGCTCTTGTCCACATTAGAGCTTAGGCATGAAAACTGGGACCCACAGGCAGGCGTGGTGACATCATCCTGGCACTGAGGTCCCACTAGCCTGTGTGGCTCACTTGGCTCCGTCTAAAGCCCCCCCACTGGTCTGCTCCTTGTTTTTATCAAGCCGCTGCAGAATTAATGCAAAGTGACTCGGGCTGCAGTGGGCGGTGGGCAGTCAACCAAGGCTGTATGGCTACGCATTTGGATACCTATGTAGTGCACAAAATCACAGCCACAAACACAATGTAATCTTTCACACACTTGAATAATGTTACATAAAACTGTACATAATACACAGCCACACTGTAACATAATCAGCCCAGGGTCTGTCATTCAGAGACATGGTGAAAAATTAAGTCTATTCTTAGGTTGGTTTAAAAAAAAAAAAAAAAAAAAGGCTGGCTCTACCATGATCCACGGGGTAACATGCTTTACTGGGCAGCCAGCTGTTCAGCAGAGATTTTCAAGTGTTCCTTTTCACAGTCTCTTTCTCAGACACAGACAGAGGCCAGATGCAGAGCATGGAAGGAAGACTATATCTGTACCAGCAAGTGTGAATGCCCCAGGCACAGAACGGTGGCAAAGTCTCAGTCTGAATATAAATTGGGTTTAATTCTGAAGGTGTCAAGCTAAAAGGTGAAAGTTTTAAGCTGCCTTGTTGCACTTTGTAAAAGTGCATGGATGCAGGCACAACCCGCCGCTTTATTGTGTGATGTGGGTCCTCTCCGGGAGCAGAGCAAATAATTTTCTGATGGCAGGGGGTAAAGACTTCTATAATCTCACCATCATGTTCAGAGAGTTGGCCTACGGCACCACAGTGTGTCGACATTTTGGAATCTCCTGTCTGAGTGGTTTTTCATCATTTCCCCCGCCTACTGCCGTCAGGGAAGGTAAAACAGCTTGGGCAAAGGCAAACAAAATAAATAGCTTTGCACCAAACCCGGCCGCAACTCAGAATAATTGACAGTCTGAATTAATTTTCAATAACCATTGCATTAGTCGGGCTTGTTTTGAGTTTTGAATTGTTTACTCAAGGGGCTAATTGTTAATCACCACAATGAAGGTATGTGCCATCCCAGGGGGTAACAGGCTTTCAGTATTCATCAGGGGTTGTTAAAAGCAATTCACTTGTGCCATTCTAGTGAATTATCAATTAAAAAGAGGCATTCGCAGTCGTAGACACATTTTAGTATTTATGTACTGTGTGAGTGTGTGTGGAGGAGGGTGACTGGTGTGTATGTAAGAGCAACAGCGAGGTCTCAAATCTGGCTTGGATCTAAATGTTAAAGTCCCTCTAATAATTATTATTATTTTTGCTTGCTCGACTAATTAGACCTTCTTTCAGGGCTGTGTGGGCTTGAACAGCAGCTGGTACAGTTGTAGGATGGTTATGATTCTTATTAGTGCGTGAACTTTGCTCCATTTTCAACCTGAGCGAAGGTCTAATCAGTCAGAGAGAGAGAAAACACCTGTGTGGGCCTTTAACAGAACTGTCTGACAGCTATAAACTAAAATATACCAGGTGATATGCCAACCTCATAGCTTTCCTACATACTCCTATGGACCCCTTAAACATGTCACAGTTGGAAAAGCACAGGTGTAAAAGACAAAATTACACCTGTTGATCTGAAAAAGTCGCTTTGGTGACACCTGTGCTGTTTCTGCTATGACCAATCAAAATGTGTGCCATGAAAAACAGCCTGGTTTGGTTTAGGTAGTGCAAATCAGAGAGTCTTGATGTGATTTGTTAACAAAGCAGTCACTGTAGACACCAGCCTGCAGGTTTGAATGTTTTAACATAAGTTCATCCAGTGGTTACAGAGGAGGCAATCCAATTAATCGTCCTAGAGCCACACTGCTAGCATGGCTGAAAACAGGTACTGACAATGTACAGTGGCTTTGTGTTTCTTTGTCAGTGACCCAAAGTAGAGTAAGTGGTGCAAACATTCATGAAGACATTTCCTGTGCAGCTGCAGTGTTTGATTGCACACTTTTGTAGAAAACATCATGGGAAATATGTTTGCTTCACTTGCTCTGAACTCAAAAGCTTCGTGCTAAACTCTTACAGTAATAATCATACAGAAAAAATCCACATAGAAGAGGTGAGAATGACCTCAGAGTACCAAAATATAAAGCGTTCACATCTTCTACATTTATGGCTTTTATGGAGGTGTGACAGGGTTTTTTATATAATTGTTAAGGTTTCAAATTGCACTGTACTGGCACTTTTTCCTGACTGGAACACTTAATTTGACAAGACAATCACAATGATTGTAGCTGTCTTCTGTGGATTTAAGCAACACGCAGAAGGAGGTTTCATCGTTCCGGGTTGACAGCGGTCATTATGGGAAATGTCTGATTGAAGCAACAGCAAATGAAGCAGGTTAACGAGAACATTTGAAATACAAAACTCTTGAAATGCTATATCTAAAGATTGTTCATCTGGTTATGTGTATTGAATCTATTCAATATTAAACAGGAAAATTTGGGAGTTATTGACTGTTGAGGACGGCTTGTTTAAGACGAAATGTTGGCTTAAGTTTTCAACCAAAGGAGCAATGATGAAATCCCCACTGATGTGCCCACTCTCCCTCACTACAACAGGTCACAAATGCAGCTCAACACCAACGGGTAGAATACACTGGCCTGAGCAACTGTAACGACTGTAGTGCTCTTGAACTCTGGCATCTGGTGTCATGCTGAGGAAGGGGCACTCGCAGCGCCTCTGTAGCCCGATGTCAGGCTGCATCCACGAGGCTGCGGTGAGGTGAAGAGACAGGCAACACGCCAGCGGAGCGTCCCCGGCCACATGACTCAACCTGTCCTTACGTGTTAGCCCCGGCTCAGTCAGGGCCATGAGGGAACAAGGACAAGGTTGGTATTGAGTCACCGACACACTGGACAGTCCCCAGATCAAGGGGAGGAAAGTGGGCGATGCATGTTGTCATGTTCTCCCAAGGAGTGCTAGGACAAGGGTAATACACCCATGCATACAGTAATGTAAGATGCAGTGACTTTGTACATGTACGTCTTTCCTGCAGCATTGACTGTGTGTATTATAGATGAAACTTTACCTTTCCTAACTGCCACAAGCAAAGAGGTCTTAATTTGTTGTACCATTACTATAAGAAAGAGCAGCCACGTTGTAATCACTCCAAAGAATATAGGGCTGCACAAGTCCAACATTATTCCATGATTTCTACCCTTTTTCTTCAAGCTGTGTACTCAAAAACTACTTTGCTGTGCCACAGCATTGGTGAGTACCCATGCTGCCATTCAGAGACATTACTCTTGCATTTAATACATTAAACCCACTCAGTCTGAGTTTCAAGAAATCTTCCGAAATGGCCTTTTGTTACTTTACTGTACCCCTGAAGTTCTGGTAGGATATCATAAGATAACTTAACACAGAACTTTATGCATCCCGAGGGAAATGCTTCTGCAGCAGTAGCAGCACAAAGTAGGAAAGAGTGCAAATATAGAATGCAAATAAAAATAAATAGAAACAGTAAAAGGTTATCACTACGGTGCAAATCCCACACAGTCTAAAAAATAAAAATAACTGTGAAATATACAACATCATAATTATTTCGCAGGTTTTTATACAATATCAATATCAAAACTTCAGTTTTATTTCTCAGTACTGCACCTTGTGGTTACCCAGTATTTATGAAAATACTGAGGGTAAGACATTTACATGTTACGTAACTATCTGGTGAATCATATCAAATCAGATCTTAAGCATTAGTTTTATAACTTGCACTTAAAAAAAAAACAGTGCACAGGGAGAGCTTGTCACGAATGCGTACCTCCCCTCTGGCTTTGCTGACCATTCTGCCACAAAGCTGAGAAAACTGATGAGAAAGCAGCAGAAACTGATGAGAGCATTGTCCTTTTCACAATGAATGCAAGATTTAGGGTCTCACAAAGATCAATCACGACCAACTTCTTCCTTGTAATCATGCCTTTTATGGTATTCACTGAGATTTTGAGGGCACGCTGTATGCCAGGTTTCAATGTTAACTGAGGCCTCCTTAGGCAGACATGACTGGATTATTGACCATGTTGTTTAAAAGGAATATTGCATCTGCTAATGTACCTGTAAGGCTGTATTTCTGATTGGACCCTAAAGGATGTGGTCAGCTTGTGTACACATAACACTTACTGTTTATTTTAAGTATTCAGTGTGATAGATATACAGTACAGGCTTGTGGTGACCCTTCAGATGACAGGTCTTAAGAGGATGGCAGAGCAGCAGATTCTGTTAAATGTCAGCAGTTATTGACAGCCAGTCAGCGTTGAGGAGACTCTGATTTTAAGCCATGCTAGCGGCATGGCTCGAGAGATGCCGATGTCAGTCTCTTGGTTGGTCCGCCACTTTGGTCTAGACTGAAACACCTAAAAAACAACTTGATGATTGCCATGAAATGTTGCACATCAGCGGATGGAGCCCTCATTTTTCCTCTAGCGGCTCAAGCAGGTAGACGTTTTTGTTTTTTATGTATCATGTTAGCATTATCATTGTAGCATGTTAGCAAAGCAGTGCAGCCTCACAGACATGTGTCCTGTGTGTGTGCGCTGAATTAGGACATGTGTGTCCACAGCCAAATAGAGATTTTTGCAGTGTTAAATTAAGAAAGCATCCTCTTAGGAGAACCATTTGTGCGCTTGAGGTGTCGGGAAGTGGCCGCACATTTGGTGGAAGGAAATGTACATGAGCACGACGGGCAATTTAGCTCGACAATTAAACCATCTATCTGTAATTTGGATCTTCCCTGGTGAGTTAAGTGGGGACGCTCAAGATAACAATACCAAGGGCTCATTAATGTCACTCCAGACATTTCAGAGGAGGTACTCTTTCCAAGCCAAGCGTTCTCCTGTCTCATTTAGACTAAAGACACATGCAGGGACACACACGCACGCTGACCTGTACACTGACCCAAATACTCGCGCACGCAGACCCACAAACATGCATGAACACTCTGCAGTAGCCTGATAAGCCTCACGCCTCACCAATTGGCCCCTGCAAATGTCAAGCGGAAGCCATCTCAGTTTACTGATAGCGACCGGGTGGGAGTGAATGAATCAAAATTTCCTTCAGTTACGTTTGCATACGCTGGAGATTACCTAAATTAAAACAAGTCTGCAGTAGAGGCATAATCTTTCAAATCCCTCTACTTATACATGATGAAAAGAGGTACAGTAGGAAATCTCAAAATATCCCCACAGTCGAGTCCAAGCTTACGTCAACAAAAAGCAGCTTACAGCACTTCTCAGAGGAGTACTTATCTTCAAACCCTGGACCTGCTTAAAGTCAGGGAGGACATGAGCTGAAATGTGAGTCAAAGGTTCAAGCGTCGCGCACAATCCAGATGCCGTTTCATCACAAATTAAAACACCAGGCCCAGAGTGTCCTGTTGGGGTAGGTTGTTCAGCTAAAGTCACCATCAAAACCAAAGACCCCTGAGGAGGGGTTTGTGTCGCTTACACAAGCACAATAGCTTGAGCAAGGATCACCCGGTTCTGCAGGATGAGGCACAGACGGCGCCTGCCAAGAGAATTTCTCTGCGTTTCTCCACAGACGGTTTTGGGCTTACCCCTGTTGCCAGTTTCGCTCTGACCTCAATAAAAGAGCCTTGATGCATAGATGGCTAAACAGGGGGTTCCTTTTTGTCTGTGCAGCGTGATGCAATGATTAATTTTATTTGCTTTGGCGATGGCACGACTGACGTACTCAATGTTCTGGGAAAGACGGCAGGAACAAGCTGCATACAAATGAGTTCAGGTGCATTTTCATTTCGCTCTCGTCACTCATAGATATTCAAACAGTAAATACTGAACTTCTGGCTTAATCCTCCAGGTCTCTTAAGCGTTTTTATATAAGAATGATTTTGCGTTTGTGTTTCTCCCCCGAGGACTTCAGGAAAAGTACAGTTGTTGCAGACTCTCGGGCAACGTTCAGTTCCAACGGTTTCAGCAGTGAAAGCTGTTTCTCGCCGACCTCAGGCGTTTGTCTTTGACATTGTGACATGAAGTCTCTAATTTGACGATGTGCTCATACACCCTGCAAGGAGAAAACAGTCCGTGCTAGTGCTCAGCTGCCCCGTGGCTGGGGTGACCTCTGCTTAGGCACGGACCCTCAGTCTTAATTGTGTCTGGAGGAATTCTGCTGTCTCAAGACAAGCTTAAGTTTAGACCAGAGGGCTTCCTGGCCTTTTCTGCATAGAGCAGTTAAACAACAGGCAACAGGATGTTCTAACGCTGCACAGTGCTGCAACCCAGTCTCTTTGCTTCATTTTCACCAGCTGTACACTATCACACCAATTTACAGCTCACAACAAAATGCTGAATTTAATTGAGCTTCAAGTGGCATTTTGAGAGGTAACACTGGGTTGACATTCAGGTTTAGTAGCGTAAGTGAATGAATACGTGTGCTTTTTGACAGGGTTTCCATGTCTCTGTGTCTTCACACTGTCAAAACTTTTGTTCTTGAACTCTTAACTTGTTTAAGAGACAGTTTTGGACCCTACGTGGCCCATGTCAAAGGCGAATTCTGTCCAAAGAATTTCATAATATCAAAGTGAGCTCTTAAGGAAACAGGAAATATATATTGGTTTATACAGTTTAGCCCTGGAAGCTATTTTCTTGTCTCTGACACTGGTGTCGCCGTCACAGCAGAGCCTAATTTGCCTGGATTACTTTCCGACACTGATCTAAGCTTTGTCATGATATGTTCTAACACCCGTCCCCTGACTTTCTCCCGCTATATCTCAGCGTCTCCACACCCATTAGAGGAAAAAACACATCCCTCCTTTGATTGTGAAACACAATCATCTCCCGCTTCATTTGGCATTTAACACAGCTGTGATTTCCCCTGCCTTTCCCTCAATGATCATCTCAGCCTTGATTGCCTCTCGCTGCGCTGGTGTCTTGTGAGTAACATCTGAAGGACGAAACTCCGGTTTCACTGGAACATGAGAGATCAGAACAGCTGATCGAGAAATAGATGAGGTGAGCGACATTATGCACGTGTGTGAGGGAATTCAAAAAACCCATTTTTAATGAAAAATCATGGACATTAAAAGTAAAAACAACAGCAATAGATGTTCCTTGAGCCCACATCTAGCTATTCAGACTTTGTTTAAAATTGCTGTATTTCTCTTCATCATTTGTGGAAACATACAGAGCATTTTTAACAGGTGCTGCATGCAAGAATTCAATAAATTAGTCTTCACAGGTGAGCACATTAACCATTACATGATATAATTGTACAACTATCTATCAACAGCTATATTCTTTAATAGACACACAATATGGTGCATGTAGACTACTTTGACTTTGTGTTCAGACATCAAGATTCAATATCAAATGTACACTAACAATATGCCAAATATAATGGGCTGATATGACATGATTTTCCAAATCATCACACTGAGACACAATACATTTTGTGACACTGCCACTCAACACAATCTCATTTTGGCGTCCAATATTTGACAAATTAGCCTTTCTGGGTGCAGAATATATCTCCTCAACATCCTATACAAACAGCATGAGAAAAAAGAAAAACAGCACATTTACAAACACTGCAGTCGCCACAACTGTTGGATTTCCAGACTTGTATTTGAAATGACAGCTCAAAAATGATGGTGAGGCTTTTGCACCGTCAGAATTGTTACTGTACCTCAGCATGACACATGGCAGTGACTGTCACTTTTACGTAGCTCGCATCCATCAGAATAGCGGCGTAGGCACCCTGTATACAATGGAACGTATGGATGAGGTGGTCGACAGTTACCGACAACCACAGATCCACAGCCTTAATCGCTGTAACAATGCTGAGCTTAAACATCTGTGAAAACAATCTGACTGCGGATCAGTGGCTATGGGCAACATTAACCTTACAGCGAGAGCCAAGTGAAAGTCAGGAAGTGAATGTCCTCTGGCTGCGACCTTTCACCTCTGAGCCCACATCCTGTTCAGCCTTCAGTCGGCATAGAGGATGAACCCTGAGAAGGTGCTGTATTTGTTGCTGTTGCCCCCGTGAGCCTTGCCCCCATCCAATTTTATGAAAACCTCATCGCCCGCATCTAAATGAAGGATGACACTGTTGCTGGCGTAGTCATAACTCTGGTCCTGGTCTTGGGCAATGGCGCTGGCCCTGACCTGGAATATGACACACACAGACAGACAAGGAGAGGAAGTGAAGGGAAGTAAATGATAGTAGAACGCTGAGCAAGAGATTTGCATTGAAGAACTCTTATAATGCATGAGTTAATTAATAAATATTAGAATAATGCATTCACTTATCGTCATAAAATGCAAATATTAGTGATTATAATTATTTTTAATAGGCCCAAAGGAGAATATTAAGATGGCATCACTGAAGTGGATGGTGGTATTGAAACAAATGCTTAATTTGACGCGCGCACACATTAAATGAGTTGCTGCTTCACTTGACATGAGGCCACATTTATTTTCCAAAAAGGAGAGAAAGATCTTATTTTAAGAAACGAATATTTGCAAGAAGCGTAGACTGAATTTGAGAGTTGGTGTAAAGTGTGTCCCCTGTGGTGAATATCTTGTTTTTCTCTCATGACTCAACAGAGAGGGTCAGGCTTGAGTCAGTCTGCCTCTGAGGAAGGATGGAAGCACATACTATCCCTTTCCCTCAAGTTCCACTCTTACAGTACATCCACCTTTTGCAGGCTGGAGTTCTGAAAATGCCACGTTTTCCCAAACACAAGTGTCATCATGTCAACAGGGGGTAATCACCGAGGGTGTCAGAAGTTGCTTTGCATGTGCAGCTGGCCACTGAAGGACACACCCCCTCTAAGCTTCAGCTGATGCGTAATGATCAGGGTTTCCGGGTTGGCTGTTATGCTGCAGCTTCGCCAGACCAACCATGAAAGCGTAATCCCGGCTCCAACCAGCTTGTGGTGACAGGATCAAAACTAAGTTAGAACCAAAACAGGAACATGGAGTTCTAATTGGTGCCAGTGGAGTACAAACGTGTTCGTCAAGAGGCCGCAGGGTCTGAGAGGAGAGGTTGAGCCACGGATGACAGCATGATGATGGAGACATGAGGGCAATGCAGCTTAAGCATGCTGCCCTCCTGTTGTTATACTAACATAGTACACTATTATAAGCTGTAAATGCGGGAAATTGTCTAACCTGTGTGAGCAACATAGTAATTTTAACCATGCAGAGTGGCTAAAGTGGGCTTTTGCCACTTTGCCCTCTATGTCTGAAGTGCCTCCTCCTTTGGACTTGATAAATATTGTTAAAGTCGTTCTTTGATTTCTCTACACCTTTCTCCTTTAGACCTTTCTTTTGAAGTTGCATCATTATGCAGGTGATTTAATTAGCAGTTACAGTTGCCTCACATGTTCGCCCGAAGCCAAGTTTACATGACTGTTTTGTTGTTAATTGGTCCTCATTAACAACATAGAGGCTGTGTTTGAGTTTAGTTATGGGGTAAGTGATATGCAAGTATTATATATACATTTTCGACCACGGTAAACTTAGGTAAGTGTAGCTCTATATGTGATTCTTCTTATCTGGTGTTTCACACAGCGTCGCTGCCCTCTAAAGAGAGCAGACAGAGGCAGGGAGGTTAAGAGCTGGAGGAGGAAGCTTGAAGAAGTCTTTACAAAGCAACAGTCCGCCAACAGGTGAATCACTATGATTAAAGTGTCTAGCTAACACTCTGTTTCCAGTGTGTATATTTGTCTCTTTTTCTTCAGCTGAAGTTAACATTAAGTCGGTTTTATGGACCTTTCTATTACATTTTTACTGCTGGTTTTTAGATTTTTAATGCATTTTTGATGTGTGTGTTTGGACACATATCATACAGAATGATTAGTGAGGAAAGGTGGGGGTGCCCTTTTTTCAAATTTAGCCACTGTCTCTTAAAACATCTGCGCACATCCCTGCTTGTAACCCTAATTTACAGACATATAAGCAATACATATGGGGTAGTGGGTGACTACTTTGAGGATACAATCTAATATGATGCAGTAAATACATGTGAGAAACTTAACATGTCTGTTTTTGTGGAGACGGATGGAGAGAGGAGATTGCAGTGTACTTTTTTCCTTCAGACAAACACCTCAGGGTATGGCACAGTCCAACACAACAGCAAAGTGTGTTAAATGTGGTGTATCTTGAAATTACTTCAAAGTCTTGTGGAGTCTTGGATTTTGCAATGCAACCTAAAACACCAAAAACTATGGACGCAGAGATAAACTTTCAGTTTTGTGTGAGTCTCCACAAAAATTGGTCTCTAGTAGCTTCGCAAATGTAGCATTGACTGCGTGGTCATTGTACTGGACTGCATTATAATATACAGGTGCTTGTGTTATTGTGTCCACCCTCTGTGCAGCCTGTTGCAGCCCGGAAATGTTTGAAGGAAAATGTCGAGGTTTGGATTCACATGGCGTTTGATCAGTGTCATCACCTGGGGCTTTAAAGACATTACAAAATTATCCATGAACATGGCAAATATCATGATTTGATATTGAAACGCCTGGGCCTGACAGGCAGTCTGATAACACATACTGGCACATCATGGCTCCATGAAGTTTGTTGTATTTCAAAGGGCACCAGCTTTGAACTATCCACTACCCCAGGGTGTGTTTTGATGTGTGCAGAGTTGAGATAGCGCTGCACTCCTTCCACTCACTTCAACGTGTACATCATTGGATGTGTAATATGCACAGATACACAATCTGGCAGCGTGCCACTGTGCATTGTCATTATAGTGGACTATAACACCAGACCAAGACAGACCCAAAATCACTATCCACATGAATGCATGACTACTCAATTTAGACTGCCAGCACACTGGTTACACTGTTGCCTGCGCATTTTGATGTGGGTTCATCCCAGTGTATGATTCAGGAAACTCATAATGTCAGTAAAATGCTAATTATTCACTATTTGTACATTGAGAAATGGTTCTCATTCCGTTTATCAAATTTAACAGTAAATCATGGAACAAGTGTTTTGAAAAGGTGTCTGAGGAGTTAAAGGTGCTACCCACCAGACCATTCTTGATTAGGTCAGCCCACATGCTGGTGCCATCTCCTCCCCTCATCAGCACATTGTAGATGAAAAAGTAGGTGCCGGGAATCTTACAGGTGAACTTGCCCGTTGCGCCCTCATAGTTGCCACCAATGTTAGTCACCACGTCGTCAAATCGTAGAATATCGTAACCTTCTTGAGGGTTTCGTAGTCCTGCGTAAAATGCCACCCGTGGCATGGTGTTGTAGGTGGTTGTGCTAACTGCCCCTTTACCCCCTAAACCTAGAATCCCCGTCCGTACAATGTCCACACCATCTCCCGGTGGTCCCTTGGGTCCCGGTGGGCCTGGCTCTCCGGGTGGTCCTGGGGGTCCAGGCTTGCCCGGACGGCCTGGTTTACCTTGCGGGCCATGAGCGCTGTAAGTAGGCAGCGGTGGGCCGATGCTGTGATCACTCAGATCCGCGTCGCTGTCCACCTGTAGGCCTGTGGTCGCTGTATCTGTTCCCGCGTGCATACCTGTGCCCGTCGTGCCCGTGCTGGGGAAAGGGTCACAAACCATGCGGCAGGTACCCAGCATCTCGTAGTGGCTTGCACTGTCATCTATGCCACCTGTGCCAACGGAGCTGACCAGCACAGGGATGAGGACCACCAGAACCAGGACCAGCATGACCCCCACAGCAGCTGCCACCAGGGTCTTCCGCCCGATGCTCAGCCGGGGAAGGGGCTGCGCAGCCACCGTGGAGCTCTCCGGGGTGGAAATGGTGACTGTGGGGAGTGCGTCCACCTGGCAAAACGCAGACACACTGAGGATCTCCGAGATGGTGCCCAGAGAGAGCTGGTATGAGTGTGTGAGTGAGTGACAGAGCGGTGTAGGAGTAAGGGAGAGGGAGTGGAGCAAGGGACCGAAGTGATCAAAAGGAGAGAGAGATTGAGCGAGTGAGGAGAGAGTGTAAGAGAAGAGGAGGGAGAGAGGAAGACAGCTTGAGAGAAAAAAAAAGAAAAGAAGCAAGGGGAGGAGAGAGTGAGCAACATACACTCACTCGCCATCTGAGTCAGGGCTGAGGAGGGCACTTTCCTACTGGCAGATGTGAAAAGCCACAGAAGACATAAAGAAGGAGTGTGATATACAGAGCACAGAGACCGAGATCATAATCAATCAATTCATGTTCGCTGGATGGTGAAGACAGAGATAGAGAAAAAGATCTAAGGGAAGTTTCCGCAGATAAGAAATATTTTAATTTTTGGAAAGCCCATTTATGCACTATCACTGAAATTCATATTCTCCATTCTTGTGGCTGTATACGTCACATTTTTCAACAATGTTAAACAGTTAGCATTGATTTTGTTCACTTATGTGCATAAATGTGTTATTTTGAGCACAAGAAGAACTCATCTGAGACATCTAATAGTCAACGGCCAGCTACAGATATATCTTAGTTTAATGTAAAATTACATTTTTATCAAGGTCAGAATGTGAATATATTTCCTCATCTGCTTATGTGTGTGTGTGTGTGTGTGTGTGTGTGTGTGTGTGTGTGTGTGTGTGTGTGTGTGTGTGTGTGTGAGAGAGAGAGAGAGAGAAGCAGAATTGTCTTTATTGGCCAAGTATGTGTGTACTTACAAGGAATCTGATGCTGGTTTAAATATTAATAATGATGATAATAATAATAATAAACCATATATACAATGAATGATGAGGCACTAGACAATATGGGGATAGGGATTTATGTTGACAGTGAGTGATGAATATACAATGCCCAGTAAAGGGGCAATTCAGAATAAGTGAAATTTTGTTCTATCGCAACATCGGTATTATAAATCCTAATGAATGTGAAAATATTTTACTCACTCAATTAAGTCCTACACCTCTTCTGGAATCAAAGGTGATCATTATAATATCATCCAAACGCAGCTTTAAAATGCAACAGTAAGCCATGACAGTGAGCTTGGATTCACAGGAGGAGGGCCCCAGAACTGGCACCCTTCAACAGAATGCAGCTGCTATAAATATCATTATTGCTACCTGTGCTTTTCCTGTCATGACACGCCAAAGTGTTGCCTATGAAAGTTTCCTAGTCAAATGCAACCTGTGACAACTTAGCAGCAACAGCAGATGGTCCAATCAAATATATAAAGGTGATAAAAACCTACAGGAGAAAGATTAGCCAAGCTAAACTCTGCTTTGGTACCACTGCTTCTCTCATATAGCATCACGTTAGCAAGCTAGGCGAACATGTCAAGTCAGGAGGAGTTTGTGGAAGAAATACTTTCCTCTCCTGAGACTTTTGTACTTTCATGCAAGCAATAGCCACTTTCTATCAGCAGTTAAGCTAAGTATTTGTTGTTTGAGCTGGCATGAATGTTGTAGGTCTGCGTCTTGGTTCTTCTTGGTCCACATGTTAGCATGTGACTCAGCAGATAGCATGCTATATGGCTGCTGGCTGCTGCCTGTTTTAACACTTCTCCCTGTTTGTGTTCTTATGCTCCTGTCATTTAATCATGTTAATATTTATATTGGTATTTACTGTTGATTTCTTTCTGGAAGTAACTGAGCTCATTTGTTTCTCTTTTTTTTTTTGATTAAGATTGCCTTGACATGCACATTATGGTCCTTTTCATGCTTTTTGTATGCATGGCGTTGAGACATAAAAGCTTATGTTTGCGCATAATGAATTTTATAGGCCCACATATTTTGATCTTTGTTTTACACTCATTTTTTTTTTTTTATTATTTTGCACAGCGTCCATTCACATAATTATTTTCTTCTGTAATATTGCCTGCATATGAAATGCAACGCAGATTTGCCACACACAAGATACATTTCGATTTGCTGCACATGCTAATTTCCATCTAACAATTTAATTATAATTCAAAATTAATTGATTTATGTCTCACGTTGTTTCACTTTTCATCATAGTTACACTCGCTGCCACGTGTGCTAGTTGTCATCTACAGCTTATTATTGCTGAAGTATAACAATAGATAAGTAGAGACTATCTGCTCCATGCCATGAATCTCAATGAGTTTAACAAGTTAATATTTATATCTACATAGCTAATGAGTATTACTCTGCAGATGCATACCAGGAGGATTGCGAGGTTCACATGCATATCAGTGCATCTATAAGATTTAAGATGGTATTTTCTTTGCAGTGGTTCAAAATGTGTTGTTGAAGAACGGCCCCATGGTAGCTGGTGTCCTTGTACAGTAGATTACATAACAGCCCGCAATGAACTCTGCATCTAATGCTGATGAGATGTTTAGATTTTTACTGAGCTTGACTGTGTTAATGCTTGTGGTAAATGCATATGCCAAAGCCTGAACATTAAGCAGCGATACAGTGCATATTCTGCAATTACTAAATAAATCTCAATTAGTTGGCTGAGTAAATACAAACTCACCAAAGTAAGTGTGCTGGCAGAGAGGGCTCTGCTTGATTCAAGAACCACTGCCAGCAATCTGTTCAGTCAATCGTTTTTAAAACTGAGTTGATGTACTGATCTGATTTAGAACATATTAATGTGTCTGAGTAATTCCATGAGGGATGGGTCAAATAAATGGGCAGACATGAAAATAAACTATATATACATTTGTCCATGCAGTTACTAACACAACCCTGATTCCACAGAGGTTGGGACCCTGTGCAAAAAACATAAATAAGACAGAATATGATCATTTGCTAATTCTCTTGACATGTACTCAAATGAAAACAGTACAAAGACAATATATTTAATGTTTTACCACATGAACTTAATTGATTTTTATAAATATCTGCTTATTCTGAATTTGTTGCAGCAATGTTTCAAACAAGTTGACACAGGAGCAGCTAAAGACTGGGAAAGATGTGGAATGCTCCGAAAACACCTGTTTGGATCATTCCACAGGTGAACAGGTTCATTGGTAACAGGTGAGAGTATCATGATTGGGTATGAAAGGGGCATCCTGGAAAGGCACGTTCACAAGCAAGGATGGAACAAGGTTCACCACTTTGTGAACACATGATTGTATAAAGGATATTACTGCATGGGCTCAGAAACACTCTGTAAAGCTATTATCATGATTTTTTTAATTTATGTTTTACACAACAATCCAACTTTTTAGGAATCAGGGTTATACACATTAATTGTTAAGTAACATAACTGCTATCCTACTAAAAGTTGCACATAGCAATTTCCTTTGCTGGCTGACTTATTAACTTAAACCTCTTTAGCCCATTTAGACATTGTTCAAACCCATAGGATAGTACATTACATTAGAATATTTATGCAAAATCTTGTCAAAATCCCTCATTTCCACAGACATTAAATATGTAACACTGTAATACAGTAAAATGTGTATTAAAGGATCGCCAAGTCATGTAGATCTTGTTTCCCTAAAGGCGTGGTGTAGCCTCAGTGACGCACTAAACACGATGTTCATGCTTTTAAAGTAAAATATGTTCATTTGGTAACTATACACAGTCAATTTTATGCACATTTTCTCTCAGACGATATAGCTACCCTCCTACGAATTAACCAACAGATGTAACCACAAAACAAACCAAGTCACATTGAAGCCAACTGCATACACGTGGCTACAGAGTGACTGAAAATGTTAGACTCATCCGGTGATATTAGATTTTCATGAGCGTAGCATAAGCAGAGTAGTTTTCTGAGTCCTCTCCACATTTTTGATGCTGCTGTTGTCACAGGACACGACAATAGTTCTGAGTCAGACACCTCGAGCACCGCTTTCTTGCTGAGTCTCTCCAGCTGATGACAATATACACTAAATCAGAGAGATGACCACATAGTAAGTATGACAGAAGAGATATTTAAGCTTCTTAAATCTTTTATTATCCCCAAAATTCTACACATAATACTGCATATACAATTCTACGCCGGTAGTGTACATCAAATTTGAAGTCAGTTGAAACTGCTGCTACCGACAAAAAGGAAAAAATATTTTAGAAAACTGCTATAATTCAAAAAAACAAAAAAACAAAAAACACCAAAACAAACAAAAGTACAAGAGTGATGATGGCGTAAGCACACCAGGCCTTACAGTGCAAGCATCTGCCGAGCCCCCTGTCAAACTCAAGAGAGCCAAACGTCAGTCAAAACATTGATTAAAATGACTCATAGTTACTGTGTTTACAGACTTCAAATTTCAAAACCTAAAATAATTTGTATCAGTGTCTTAAACAGTATACAGCTCACATCAGCCTTGTGATAGTGCTGCACAACTTAGCTCTATTTAGAGACTTTAGTGCCCCCATGTGGCCTTTAAACATATTACAAAATATGTCATCTACAGACAGCAGAAGCAGAGCCTTGAGTTGTTCTATCTTCACTACGTGTTTAGATTCTAAGTTATACAGTGAGCCAAGCAAACTTTCAGGAGAGGTTCAAGATAGCAGCAGCAGCAGCTTAAGGCTTTTACTGGATGCAATCATGAAACTGTGAAAACAGAGCCATTAAATGAAATTGATGTGGATCTTCTCACCTCACTTTCAGAAAGAGAACAAATAAGCCTAATTTCATAAATTTTGCTGAACTATTCCTCTAAAACCTGACTAATTTTCATGTCCTGTCTGACGCTTCTGTGTTTGTAAGAAACATAATGATGCACAAATTACATTCTTTGACTGATTTCCAACTATTAATTCCAAACCTGGTGGCAGTGTATATTTAATATATGCATATGTGAGTTTGGATCTTTCAGTGATGTCCCAACAGGTATCCTCCAACTACGCTCAAAGGAAATACTCCTGCTGTGGCATCACTGATTGGAGTTTGGCTCGGAGTGAAACTCTCTTTAATGCATGAACATTCCAAGTCAGAGAAATCAGTGTAAAAGCAGGTTGTGCCTCTGTAGATCTGAGCTGATTTGCCTCTTGTAGCTGCTATTTCTCACAACATCCTGAATATGGGTAAGTGGCCATTTGCCAAACTGATTTAGGGAAATAAGATGAATGAGTGGGCCATTTCCCCCCACATGAAATGACAACTTTGTTTTTTTACCCACTGTATTTACTTCTTTCAACCAAAGGATGGCGCCCACTACTCACTCTTTGTCGAGATTAAAAAAAGGAAAAAGCAGCAAGACACAATGAAGAACCTTATATTAAACATTTTTGTCAATGGATTGACATTGATTGTCATGCTGAGTAACAGCTACAGCTCTTTTAATTATGATGTGTTTTCGGAAAGCATCCAAGAAACAAGATTGTCTACCTCAGTATGTTTGTGCACTATAAATTCTAGATTTATGGTGTTGAGTCCACACACTGTTTGCACTGCTATGTCCGGACATTATCCCACCTCGATGCAGCAGCAGGAACCTTTCGGATGAGCCCCACAGTAGCTGGGGAAGGTGCAGACCACCCATCTTGAGCAGCCCTGCTCACATTCCAGCTTGGACACTCCTGACGGCCTTGTCAGTAACTGGAGACCTGAGGAAACGGCAAGCCATCTTTGATGTCTATATTCAGGATGGACTGTGCTGGATAATGCTTTTATTTGACTTTTGGGAGATGCAGGGTGAAAAATACTGATATTTTTGAAGTGAGAAACTACATCTTGCACTCCAGTTTTGCCTTTGTAGCCATGTTTACCTCTCAAAATAGTTGGGTTGACAAAAGTGAGGGACATAACTCATCATCAAACAGCAAAGTCCAGATAGTGTTGGAATCCTGAACTCTTCAGTGTGATTATCTTTCATTGGCATGTGGTCTAATAACCCCTTACATAAAATGAAAGCATATCAGCTCTTTGCATGTTTACACAAGGGTTCAAACAGAGTAACTTCCTTGATTCTTTCTATTTGGACTCTTCCTTTTTAGGAAATCGGCCGCTGCCTTGTAGTCCCTCTTGGGATTCTGTGGGAATTCCTTAGCTGGTTTGCTTGGCAGTTGGTTTTCAATCCTCAAATATTGTTATTTCAGGGTGTGAGGTTGGGACTGAGAAGGAATTGAAAAAATGTGCTTTGTTGCTTCAGGACAGTTTTGACAAAGCTATGTCCTGAGTTGGTAAACAATTGTGTGTGGTTGGTGTCATCTATAATAAGTGACAAAGGAACCCAGTCTTTTATTTTGAAACACAACTGTCAAAGTAACATCGCTGGTCTCCCACAGAGCTCTGATGTGTAATTATTATTATTTCTACAATCTTCCTGGTTGGGACTTCCTGGTTAAATGAAGGTAATAATAATAATAATCTGTTTTATCCTAATTGAGGTACACGTTCATACTCACTGTAACAGATTATCCTGTGACGAGTAGATGACACAAATACTTATGGGACATCTAATTATCTTCTGGCAAGGATGTTACTTGGAAGGAACATTTAGAAGTTTTACGAGGAATAGTCTGTATTATCCTGTTAATTCTGAGAGAGTTCTGCATTCTGATCTCCTGTCAGCTTATATTTCTGTGCTGGGAGCGCGGAAAGCTTGTCTGACTAGTTAATTCACTGTGGCTGGAATCTACTCCTCACAAACAGTAGACACATATTTCCCTTTTTAGGGCATGAGAATCTATTACGTAATTTAGGGAGCACTCGGATCTCTAGCAAACTCGCCTGTGTTGAAGCGGGAGGCGCTGAGATAGAGCGGCATCCCAACTGACGAATCAGACACCAGGAAATTTGGCTTCTCACTCGCTGATTGGTCGGAGGGCGGATAACGTGGGTGACGTTTAGGTTGCTCGCGCTCGCTCCCTGGCAGGGAGTTTTTTTACGTTCATGGTTTCACGGGAGTAGTTGTAGTCTTCATGCCGGAGGGTGAAACTGTCCTGGGAAAGAAAAGCTATCGGGATTGTTTTAGGCTTTTGGAGCGGGAGTTTGGGAGAAAACTGCCTTAGGTGGTAGGAGATTTACTTGTTTTTCTCTTGGATAGTGGTCTAAAGTTGTCACCATGCCGGTTTTCCACACGAAAACGATAGAAAGTATCCTGGAGCCAGTGGCTCAGCAGATATCCCATCTGGTGATAATGCACGAAGAAGGTGAAGTTGACGGGAAAGCTATTCCAGATCTGTCGGCACCGGTGGCTGCCGTGCAGGCGGCTGTTAGCAACCTTGTTCGGGTGAGTAACAAAAATTGTGCCTGGTAAAGTCTGCCTAAACTCGGCGGGTGTTGTAGGTTACCTGTCGCTCTTTGTCCCACTCTCGAATTAACTTACGTGAACGTTGACGCACAACGAATGTAGCTAGTTCAGCCTTGTGCGTTAAAGAGCAGATAATATTAATGCATGCTGTCAAAGTTTGTGGAAGTTATTTGACACGGGGCAAAGGGCATTGACGCCCTTTTCCCCTTGAAAATATGCCCTGCCTCCGCTGTAGCTGACTGCCATATCTTGACGGAGGCACTGCCGCTGTTATGCATGAGCCAGGTACCGGAACAGACAACTGTGAATTCCCTTTTCATTTAGTCCAGGATATTGAAAAAGTAGAAAAATAGTAGCTCAGGTCGTTTTTGGATATGACTGTCAATCAAAGTATGAATGAACCTCAAGTACAGAATGTGTTATTTCAGGAACCTCAGTTCAGTTGGTGGGGCAGTTCATTGCACTGCATATCATTTACAACCAAAACTTCCAGCACAGGACAGCTGGAGAAATGATTGATCGCTGATGTGGAAGCGTAAATATTATATGTCAGCTGTCCATGCTCTGTTAATGTGATGAAATAAAATTAGGACCAGGAAGCACCATCAAGCCTCCACCAAGGCTGCATAACTGGGGCAAGTTGATAACGTGTAGTCAGTAGTGAGTACTGTAGGTTTGTCTGACTGTAAAGCCAGAAATCCTCACTTTTCTTAATGTCGTCTTAGTTTTTTTTTTTTTTTTTACATACTTGACTCACAGCATCAAAGAATCTGATTGATCAAAATGAACATAAACCAATTGCTTGTTTTACGGCCTAGAGGTCCCATAACCACAGAATTTATCCCAAACTGTTATTGGAAAAAACCTGCCAACGAACAAACAAGCAAACTGAACTAGAAATATAACATTTCCTGGTAGACGTTCAGTAGCATTAACTTTAACTCACATCTGACGCTCCATGTAAAATGCTCATACATCATCATATCTTGTTGGGGCCCATGATGTTGTTCTACCCGCACCGTGCAATTGAAACGTCTTTGGGACTATTAATCATGCATTTCCAGACAGGCTTTCGAAAACCTTACATGACGTTGACCTTTTGACCACAAGCAGCTGTGGTTTTCACGTCTATTTAGAATCAAGAAAGACCTAACCACAGCGATGTTCCTCAGAACTACATCACGACTGTCATGGCAACGAGTGAGGAAATGACCATCTTGGTTCCTCAAATTTTAGCCTTGAACACAAACCAATACATTGGAAGTTCTTAGAAAGGAAAGAAGGAGCTATGCAGGGGCTGTCAGATATTGTGGCTTGTTAAGAGAGGAAGAAGTGGAGACTAATTTTAAGACAGACTTGGTTCCTGGTGCTTCTTTCTGTCAGCCCGGTCAAGCACAGACCCCCTGGCAGTTGCTGGGTGATAAATTTGGACAATTGCTCTGGTGTCTCCTGTCAGCAAAAGATTTCTTTGTTTAGAGGGATTGCCTACCATTGGCCCACAGTTTATTTAGTAGGTTTTATGATCCATAAGCATTTCAAGCTAGTTGACTTGGTTCTACGCCTTTGTTTTTCCTCAAAGCCAACTCTCAAACTATGTCTATACCCCATTGTGTGCATAATTGTCTACACCCACAAGACTTCCTTCCCCTGAGGGGCATTATAGAGAGGTATTTAGATGGTGTGTTACTTCATGTTTATGTTTGACTTCATACATTGACAGAGAACCCTTTATCAAATCATACTGCAGTAATACCTTGGAAAACAGTTCTTGGTTACACAGTAAAACTTTTTACATGAAGCAATCGTAATACTTCCTTACCCACTGACATTTTTGGTTTTGTAATCAGATGCTAACTATAAACAGTGACATGATCTGCTTGTAAAATTGAACGGGCTTGGTAAAGAGTCATTGAAGATGTATATATTAGTCTGTTTTTCAAAGGAATTATGATGATAGGTGTGTGATGCGAAGGAAAATTAGTCAAACCACCTTCACTAATTTTAGATACATACTGCTTTCATCTAAAGTTAAAGTGTGCGCTGCCAAACCAAGTTGAAAACTTCATCAAAACATTGCAATCGTGCTGAGAGTTCCACTAATAGATATGTTCAATATCAACATTGATTTGAAAGGTATTGCTTGCAATGTTGAACCCGCGGAGGAGTAACAGCAACTCTGTCTACGAACATTTTTAGCCTCTTGTAGCTTATTTTTTGGGTTTCATTTACTGTCTGTACACTCTAGTTGTATGAATGAATGCTAATGTTGCGAGGTGTCTGCTGGTTGTGTAAATAGGCAAATGTTAGCTAATGCATGTAACATTATAAGACAGTGATATGTTGGATGTCTGTCAGCTTGTTTTAATTTTCATCTTCCCCCCCGAGTGGCTAGAGCATCAACGAATGCAGCTTTAAATATGGAACATTACATTGTTTTACATGATTGCAGCACTTGTCAGCATTTCCTCACACGTGAAATGTGCTGTGCAATCTCAACTAGCTTGGGGCGAAACGATCCAGGCTCTCTGGGTATTCAGAATTGTGATCAGATGTTTCCAACAGTGGCATGAATGAATGGATATGCCTGTAATTATTTCCAGTTGCTGTAGCAACGTAACAACATGGACAGTGTTATGATTTCATTCAAGTTAAGGATCAGATGTAATTTCTTATGGTCTCAATCCCACTAGGCCTGTGAGTCATACATTGCAAAGTTCAAATGAGAGAATAAACTGTTACTTACTTCTTTGTTAGTGATAGCAATGAA
Organism: Chaetodon trifascialis; assembly: GCF_039877785.1. Taxonomy (NCBI): domain Eukaryota; kingdom Metazoa; phylum Chordata; class Actinopteri; order Chaetodontiformes; family Chaetodontidae; genus Chaetodon; species Chaetodon trifascialis. The sequence goes on along the minus strand of NC_092076.1, from coordinate 8,468,132 downwards.
TGTTTTCAAGAAACAGGACTGTTGTTTTTTCACTTATGTACCATCCATGGGTTACCATTTTGCTCATGCAAGTTTTCAGAATTTTGCTTTGTGGCATTTTCAGTGTTTGCAGCTGTTGTAAATCACTCAGTTTAAATCTGGGTTCAGACTACAGGTTTTGTGCCAGTTTATTCCTGATTTATCCCTCCTGACAATCAGAGGAGAAATCTGGTCTGCGACACTGGTCGGTACTCAGCGTGTACAGATCCAGTCTTAAACCTCCTGAACACAGATTCATCTGTGCCATCAGATCATTTCAAACATGGTTAGTATTTAGAGGTTAAAATCTGGGTGATTTTACTGCAATAGCCAATGAGACTGACAAGTCTACAAGAGATGGAGCACCTGATTGAGTTGCCAAGCAGCGGTAAACATTCTTACCCTTAAGACTAATGTTAGCGAGTGTATTACAGCAGACAGATATTAAAACTGACAGTTAAAATCTCACCTCCACTTCACCCTTGACCAAGTTTTTCCAACCATTTTTTCATCCAGACTCATTTAGCCTTCTGCTTTTGCTTGTGATGTGTGTGATGCACCATTCTTTTCAAATCTTGTAGTGTGTGCATGTTTGAGATTAGAGAGAACATCTGTGAAGTTCCTCCTCATGACGCAACCTGATTTCAAATTCGGTTAGGATTGTAACACCTGTTGTCTGAGCCCGGCTTTATTGAGTCTATTAGACAAAGTAAACATGAAAGTGGAGAGCAAATTACTGTCAAGGAAAGGATCATCCATTGGAAGGGAAAGGGAAGAGGCCGTCGACATTCTCAGGCCGGGGCTGTGTCAAAGAGAAGACATTTACCTCATTGTTACCTAGAAAACCACATGTTGTGCAGACTTCCTCTGCCCTGAATTCTTTTCAGAATATCTTGAGCCAGCAGCTCAAACACAGTTCATCAATTTGGATTTTGGATAACAAATGATTGTTCATTTCAAAGGACATATTCTGATGGCTGTGTCAGGTTACTTTACGTTACCAGTCAAAGAAACTGAAGATGAGCGCTTAGGGTGCTCTTGGATGCTTAAATCTCTCTGAGGCAATCTGGTGCACACACTGTGATAAATGTGTAGACATTTAAATTATTCATTTGAAAGGGCCTAATCTTATTATTCCAGATGCATGGAGATAAAAGTACAGCCCTTGTAACCTGACCCAGTGTTTTAAGCATAGCATGACCACAAACCATTGTGAGTCAAATATGTCCGGTCTAACAGAGACCCCTCACTAGTGCTCAGCATCTCTGACTTCAGTGTTCTCTGATTGAGACAATGAGCCAGACCTCAATTAAAGATGAATGTGAGGAATGTGAAGAATTTCCAGCCAGCAGGAATGCGTCCCTGCTTGGAGGGGGGTTGAGCTGATCTTTTGAATGAACAATTTTCCTGAAATATTGAGTTTATCATTAACAAAGCTCCCCTGAGAAAAGCTTGTGGTCACACTACTGTTCATGTCAGCGTTTTCTTTGTCTGTGATATCTCTTGGTTGGAAGTCACAAGCACAATGTGGCTAACCATAGTCAATGACGTGTGGTAAAGTGGTGCATTCAGAAGGGTATGACAGATGATGTGTTCAGGTTGTGTGCAATCACCAAGCCTTGTGCTTATTGCACAAACAGCTTGTGTAACAATAACTTAAAGCAAGAGGAATAACTTCAAACCTGCTCAGCTGTAAAGAACCAACTCCAGTGATTGCTCTGTAATGTTACGTAGCTTGGACGGTTGGGATCAGTCTAGTTTTGTCCCATAGCTCTCAAGTGTAAGTTTCAAGTTGACAATGTGTTGCTAAAAAGTGTTTGAATCACAATGAAACCATTACATCCAAAGCATTCTGAGTAAAGTTATATTTGCTGTTCACATCACAACTTAATGACGTAGAAATATATTGATTCTGAGAGTTTAGGTAATTTCCTGCAGGGGTAATCGGAAGAACAACATGATTCGCTGTGTGACTGGTCAGTGAAATGCAACAGGCCGTTTTTATTTCAGGCCGGTTGTACTTCATTATTTTTATAGCTTCTTTTTATAGGCCTTGGATGAAGAAAAGAATGCCTGTGATGTACCTAGAACAGATAAAGTTGTAAATATTAGTCTTCATGATGTGTAGAGCTGCTCCAGCGTGCAGATCAGTTCATGTCTGTACAGTTGATTTTGAATTAAAAAAAAAAGAAGCTTTTTCCATCTTTGGCAATGTTGCTGAGCTTACCAAATACCACTGTGCTTTGTGCAACAGCCCCAAAGAAATGTTAATAGTGGAAGTTGGATTCAACGGTAGTTTTTTAGCTGTGAGTTGTATGAAAAATATGACTTAAGTTTCATTCTTTCTACAGAGAACTTCAGCTAAACACTTGGAAGTGTTGTTAGTCTGCATCTTAAATTTTGAGAAAGATACAGCAGATGTAACGCAAGGACGTTTCTAAATACTATACTATGGCTAGGTCAGTATGTGATAAGCTGTTAAGCAGTCATTTCAAGCACATACTTCTTTAATCCTTTACAGATGGGAAACCAATGTGTTCATTAACTAAAGTGCTTAAAGGCACACAAAAGAATACACTTCCTATTACCTGGTACTCTTGCTTCCTGCAATTTGTCAAGGGAAATAATTTCATGCTGCTCACCATTTGATTCTGTCATCTTGGCAGCAATGCAAGGATCGCAGTCTGAAATGTTTGCTTGGTCTCCAGTGAAAAGAGCGCTTCACAGAAATGCTTTGTTGCGTTATGGGTTCGTGCTGGACCTGCGGTCTATTTTTTGTCATGGGTCAGATGAAAATTTGTCAGGCTGGAGGACACGGAGGAGTGTTGAATAGATGAGGAAATGCAGGAAGCCAAGTCAGGAAGACCCGGCAGCTGTTGGATCCACTCAGGAACAGGAGTGAGAGCCCAGTGAAGGGAATCCCCTCTCCCTTGGCAGTGACATGTTTGTGGCTGCAGACCATGACAAAGGATACAATCCAGTAGGGTTGTCACTTTTTCCAAATTAATTAAGTTTGAATGATTGAGAACAAATACTTACTTAATTGGAATATATTTGAATACAACCCATGCAGCCTGTGTTGTATTTTAGGAAATGTTTCCTGTGTTTGTTTCTAATACAAAGTGATAGTCCTGCAATGCACGGAAAGATTTGAGATCCATTAGAGAGCAACAAATAGGTTTATGAAACCTGATTTGGTGCCTGGGTGTGGTTCCTTTTCTTCCCAGTTCTCAGGAGATGCAATAAAAGTAATCTCTTGTTATCGCTGTTCTTTTAGCAATCCTTGTTCTAGTGGAAAACTGACAGCTCGTCAACGACGAGCCCTATATCGACTCAGTCTTCTTTTTAAGGAGGGATTCAAGCTGATGAGTGCCCCTCCCCAGTAACACTGCACGAGCTGCTAAGCCCCTGTAACGTGAGATAGATAGTTGTGATATATATTCTCTCTGGCTGCAGGGCCTGTTTTGCAGCCAAGCAGGCCATTTGATTTGTGACTTTCATCGCCTTGGACACCCCATGTGCAGCTACTTCCTGAACCAAATTGATAAACTGTGTTTGACACTGCTTGACAGATGGATGATGAAGGTGTTGACCTTCAGTGCAACCTCTCTGCTGACCCTCTGAGTCATTATTAGTCAAAAAGTCATTTGATATCTCAGAATGCAGCACTTGCTGGTTCTGAGACTATTGATCAAGAGTAGCTAATGGACTGCTGCGCCATCAATTTGTGTGAGTGTGTCTCATCAGATTGCAGTACAAAGTCACTTAGGGTGGGAATCGGTGTGTGACTTCTCCAGGAACTAATCCTCTGCAGAATAACGTACAGATTGCTAAGGGCAGCGGTTAAAGCGCTTGCCAGAATTTTGCCATCATAGATCTTAGCGGTCACCATGACTAACACAGCATTGTGCTAAAACTACCCGACATGTGAAAGGCAGGCTGTGTCTTGGCAGCCTTGAGGCTTTCAGAGTGGCCTTTCTTCTCCCAGCAGAGCGATGGGCTGCTGTCAACAAAGCTGGGCCTGTTCTAAAGGAGCAGCCACTTTATCGAGCTGCTTCACAACACAGGGTTTCCACACAGCGCTCTTGGGCGGTAAAAAGGAGTGTCAGTGTTTCCACTCCAGACGCAAATGGTAAATGAGACTATCAGCGTGGTACATGACAGCTTGGAAGAAGATGACACTGAATCAGTGAATGATTTTAAAAAGAAGGTGGAAGTGAACAACTGCCCTTCTTGAAAGCGGCCTGCTAGAATCTATTCAGGAAACAGGATATGCGTGTAGTGGTTCGGCTGTGGGTCTCTACTGTGTCCTACTGTGCAGTTGACAAAAAGTTTGATCATTATTAGTTCATTCAGTGTTGGTCAGACAAAACAATTTGAAGATATCATCCTGGACTTTTGGAACTACTGATGGACATTTTCACAACCTTGTAAGACACTATAGAGCAAACTGTTAATCTTTTATGCCAAAAAGCTCAACAGATGAATCAGTAGTTCAATCTCCATTTGCAGCCCTAATGTCAGGCTTGGTCAGTGTTATCATGAGAATGTGATCTAAAATTTGGACGGAGGCTCAAAATAGCAGAGGAGGCCAGGCATCGTGAGCTGCTGCTTGACAACAGCAGTTATAAACTGGGGTCACAGTTCTATTTCTGCAGCGAATTGTTTGGACCGCCGTTCGGCTGCTGACTGTTTTTGAACTTCAGACAGCAGGAAGTGGCTCCACAGGGAGGAGGAAAGAGAAGACAGCGGTGGCTTGTTGGATACAGTACCGAGAGCCTCTGCCTGGTGTCAGACACTCCTGCATTAAGGAGAATATGACTCAGTGCTCGTTAAACGCAGTGTGCTCTCAGATTTTGGCCTCCACATTTTTGGCTTATTGTGTAGTCAGTCTTCTCTTGTTTATTCAGTTAAGGTCATGTCTAAACTTGACTTGATCTCATATAAATCTTAGTATTGTGTTAACAATTCTGCTCTCAGATTACTCAAGCAAGTCGTTTCAGTCAGAACTGCAGGTCAGTATCTTGGGAAATGTGTCCTCCAAGGTCGCAGTGCTTTTATTTTGTGGCTCCAAGTAGATATTTTCATAATGTTTATGTATTTATTTAGCAAATCATGTTGTGTATAAGATGTCAAAAATATGACATTATCACAAGCTGCCGAAGTCCAAAAAATTACATATTTTGCCTGGCCATCAAATGAATCCTTGCATGAAACAGGCCATAACCAGCAAATGTTTACTAGGACTCGATTTTTTAACTGGTTACCAAAATTGTTATCTTTTGATTTTCCTGTTGATCAGCAGTTCAGTTAATCAAATGACTCTTTTAGCTGAATTCAAGTACATTTTTGTAATTTTAATATCAGGTTACTGCAGATTTCTGGTGTTTTTGCTCCTGTGTGAATTGATGTACAATCATTAATCATCAGTCAAAGCAATATGATGTAGCTTTGCATTTGATGAGAGGCTGTAGAGTGGCATTACTTTCTTAGAGGAGTCTGCTATGTTCTGTTGCGTTGGCAAGGTTTGTAAGGTCTTTGTGTTACTTCCTCCCCCATCACTTATGTTCAGTACCCTGTCAGTGTCCTATATCCCATTTCTGTTGCCCTGCTGCCCTTTACTTGAACGGGACAGAACAGCTTTAGTTGTTGCTGTTGGCTTTTGTTCAGAGCCACTCATTGGTGGAATGTCAGGGTGGTATATGTACGCTGCCACTTCACTCTGAGATGGACGGCCCCTGCTTAGCTCCAGTTTTAGTTTGGCGCAACCTTTGGCCCTAATTTATAACCCCTTCATTACTCAGAGTCCCTCTCAGAGTCCCTCTGGTCCAGTGAAAAGAGAGTGTGGAGATGGATGTCTGCTCTGCTCCATTACAGCCTCCACGTCAACCACCTGGAATGGCTCTGCTTTTGCCCGAAGTCGGACACGTTGACAAGCTCTCTGGGAGTGCTCACCACAGCATCAAGACTACCCACTACTACGACTGCCCAGATCTCCAAAATAAAAGCAGAATCTAGCTTTTACTCTGTAGTTTCCACAGTAGGGCTGACCAAAATGTAATAATATAAAATTTACAATGATTTAAATGACTCAAACCTTTTTGAAAAATGACTTCATCAGTTCTAAAAATAGTTTTTCAGCAGTCCATTTCTACCTTGCATAGTTAATGATCTGTTAACCAGTCACTGAGCAACTTTGGACAGCCAAGTTCTGCACAGTTAAACATGTTATATATTGCTAAATTATGTGTGTGACAGTGAGGTCATCCCCTATGTAGTGATGTTTGTTATAGCAATAATGTAAAATGTAAAAGAAAAGGTTTAACATCTCCCTGTCGGCCTACGGTGCAGCTCATTTAACCCAGTCAGCGTGAGCCGTGTCCCGGTACGAACGCGTGTGTTCTCTCACCCGTGGCAGCTCGACGTGGGTGAGTTGTGTCTCCCTACAGAGCTGAGGTCACGATGGGGGAGGTGAGTCATTTTGGCATTTGAGGCAGAGGAGGCGTTCAGCTGCTTTACACATTATAACTGTGCTCAGGCCTGGCATCCCCCCAGCAGCTGCCTCATCAAAATAATGGTTCGCTGGACAAGTAGCAGACATCATTCTGGAAAACTGCACGATTGAAGACAAAACTCCCTTAGGGGGTAAAGTTGTGGTAACAGAGTTGTTACTCACGCATATAACATGCAATTGATGTATAAAATGCACGCTCAAGTTGCATGAAAGCTTGGGAATTGAAAGTTCCTGAGGCAGCACAACTGTGCCGTGTCCTCTGCAACTTAGTGTGAAAACTTCAAGTGTTGAGTGATACAAAATCCTCATGACTGATGAACTAGTCATCAGGGCTGAGGCTGGGGCGGGAAGGGTGTTTCCTCTCTCCGGTGGAGACTGTTTGACCACCCCCTGTGCAGCCTTTTCCACTTTCTAAATATGATCAAACTAGCTCGGCATCGGTAAAGGAACAACATGTAGTATCTTCCAATAAAAAATATTAGAAGATAATGGATGAAGTAGGAGGTCCAGAACTCAACTGAAACCATTAATTTCTCTATTACTACAACACAGAGTGCATTATCACGTCCATACCATGGCCTCTTATCAAAGGAAAAAGGAGAAGCTTGTTTAAAAGTTTATTTTTGTCTAATAAGCCCAAGATTAAATCAGAATCAGGAGATCAAGTGTGAAACATCACTGCTCTTCTTCTGTACTTACTGCACTTTAGCCCTGTGCACTGATATAGAATGGTGGTTATACTGAACGTCTGAACTATATTTGAGACTGCTCAACCAACCACAAACTACTGTAGTTTGTCCTGTAGTGATACTGTACAGTAATTGTCAACAGCTTTCATCAGAATGGTCAGCAGGTAATGCTCTGATGAGACAAAATGTCAGTGTGTTAATCATTAATAAAAGCCTGATTTAACCAAATGTGTTTATAGTCAACAGTCCCAGTAAAATATAACATTAGTGCTGTGAACTGAAATTGGCATTGACATAGCGTGTCTTGGTTGCACATTAAGCCAAAAAAGGGTAAAGGTACTCCAAGAATAATTGGACAACGCTTTGTTTCTGGGTTGTCACAATCTTCATCTGGATTACCGCAAATACAATGAATGACAAGTAGGTGTAGTCAGTTTGAAACTTACTGGTTAAGTCAAATTGAGCACCTGCTGTGGAGGAGAGGTCAACAGTATGTCCCCTATGTTATTTATTCAAGGCTTGTTGTGCAGGGTGCTATGATTATAAAACGCACAGCTCAGAAACATTAAAATGGAAAAAAAGGGGAAAAAAAGGCATCTGGAAAGTATTAAAATGGATTAGGGCCTCAGTTGCGCATGCTGCTCTAAATGGCGTATCGTGCCTTTGATACGTTAAACCAGCTCCCCATTTCCTTTAAATGTCTTTTTCAATGAAATCATAGTTGATGGATTTTTACTCATAAAGAATCTGTGTTTTCCAGGTGGGGAAGGAGACTGTACAAACTACAGAGGACCAGATCATGAAAAGGGACATGCCACCAGCTTTTATCAAGTAAGCACTGAAGGATCTGTGCAGACCTCAGTTTCATACAGTGACAAACCTCTCAGATGTATTCAGATAAACTGCTCCTCTCTCTACAGTATGTGGAACCCACTAGCCTCTCTTTGGCTCTCTTTCTCTCTTTATCTGTTGCAGTAATGGCCGGTTGTGCCCAGGCAAAGGTCAGACATGGCATTTTAAGTGCCTCGGAATCTTGCCCTGGTGTAACATAAATACTTTTTTTGCACACTGAGAAGTTCCTTTACCCTAAAGGACAAGGGCCACAAACTCATACATGTCCTCATACATCAGCCACTTGCTGCTGCTTCTGCTGCTTTCGGTTTATGTTGAAACATAAAACACACAGAAAAACAGTTGTTATATTGATGTGGAACAGGAGAGATGTATATATTTACATTTTGTTTTCCTGGCTCACTCCATATCAGCTAAATCATTAACTTGTGCCCAGCTGCTGTCAGCTCATATCACAGTCTTTCACCGATCCTTATAACGTGAGAGACTACGGTCGGGGGAGGGAGAGGCGAGACCTGGGAGCCCCCCAAGGTCAGGGATGAAACGCATTGGCAGGCACAGGTCACCGAGCTCAACACATTTGGCGCCTCGAAGTCACATCGTCACCCTGTCGTCATCCATCAGCACATGTGCTGGAATGCGTCTCCCTCACTAAATATAGTGTCTGTCGGGGCCCGGTTAATGCATGGCTGTTTCTCGCTAGTGCACGCTGAAGGACACTGCTGGCTGGTTCTGCAAAGAGACACACACACACACACACACACACACACACACACACACACACACACACACACACACACACACACACACACACACACACACACACACACACACACACGTCAACCTTGATGTCATGCACATACATTAGCCTTTATCTGCAGGGGACTTGCTCATTCAGAAGAATGGAAACTGAGCTCCTCTTTTTTGGCCCCTTTGCAACGCCTAAAACTGACAATAACGAGCCCATGTCACCAGAGCAACATTTGGAAAGCATCCGTGGGAATGAGAACATGTGGCGATCCTTGGCTTGTTGCCTGTTTCTATGTGCAATAAGGCTGTTGTGATACTATGCAGGTGGCATGTATGACAGTGAATCAGAGGACTGAGCCTGCAGTTTTTGCTGCTCTGTAGTTCACTGAGTGCATCACACCCAGGAAGCAACTATCAATCATTTACATTTCTGTGGAAATGAGTTAAATTGGCCTGGAGCCAGCCAGAGTGGAGCTGATGTCCAAATCCAAAGCCAAAACCGAGGCTTTTTTATAGAAACTCATGCTGCAGATGTGCATTAAGGTCACAGTTAAGTGAGTTTTATGCATAAAGCCAAATTCAGAAATATACCTCAGAGGGCTTTGCAAACTGTACAACATGATACTCTCTATCCTTAATCCCTCAACCACTAAAACAGTAAAAATTGTCCTTCATTATTAGCCAGCCTCCTTCCTCTATATCCCACTCATTCAAGAATTCCCTAAAAAAAAAAAAATGAATAGCCTTTTTGGCAAAAAATCTTACCTTGAGGTTGTCCCAGTAGATTTCTTCTGGAGCTTTCAGCTCACAAAATGCAACTGAAAGCCAACTTCTATTTCCATTCTTTATTTCCTAAGCCTCTCTTCAGTACAACACCACATACAGTTTACTCTGTGAAAACACTGTGACCTTTCCTCAATAGAAACCTTGCAATATAAAAAGCTATGAAAATGTTTCTACATAATTTGCTTACTAAAGAACAAAGTTTGATGAAGTTATATAATAATTAGTGTCTTGGTGCATGATGTGCTGTAGCTTGTTTTGAACAGGATTAGTGTACACACAAGCTTCTAATCGCGCACACACATTTTGTGGCACAGGAAGGAAATGGCTGACAATAGCATTAGGATGAGTAAGATTACAGTGAGCACGTGATGTTTGACCTCACTGTAAATGGTGTGAAATTTTGCAAACACATTTTTCAGTTCACACCTCTTTTTAGCTGAAATATAGTCATTTTTGTAATGTCTTGGTTAAAGTCAAAGCTAATCTGGTTAAGTTATTTCAATCCCTAAATTCCTATATAAATAAATGAATGAAGAACCATGGGTTTAGGCTTTTTTTAAGTATTTGCCTTATAAAGAGGAAATGAAAGTCATGCTTAGACAGCAGCTACTGGATGTTATGGCTAGCTGTATCCCAAAGCTTCCATCTGTTTTTGCTGTAGGCAATTTGCTGTTTCCATGCGCAATGTCCATCTGGCTTCTTCAGGGCTTCGTATCATCAGCATGATTTGTTTTTAAGGATTTAAAAAAAAAAAAAAAAAAATCCTCAAATCAGTCATCTTCTGCTTTCCACAGAGTGGAGAACGCGTGCACAAAGCTGGTGCAGGCTGCCTCCATGCTGAAAGCCGATCCATACTCTGTTCCTGCTCGAGATTACCTCATCGATGGCTCCCGGGGCATCCTCTCTGGGACCTCTGACCTCCTCCTGACCTTTGATGAGGCCGAGGTACACAGTCTGTCATACTTTAATTTATTTGAAAAATCTGTTAACCTGCAGGAGTTTGCTGAACAAGGTGGTCAGAATGCAGATTTTGTTACAGGAGAGAAATATTGATCAGGTGACATTGATATTTATCTTCAGATTTAGAGGTTTAGTGTATTCTTGCACACCTCCTCCATCTAGCGATTTCCTATATTTTGCAGCATGTGGTCGCAGCCCCAGCTTCAGAAACGTGAATTTAATACTGGTTTATTGAGACGCTTGATAATGGAGGAATTGATTTCTCTGCTTTTTGTGCACTGGACTTCTTAAGCATTGATGCAAAATGCTCTTATATGCGCTTCTTTATTTTTTCACCCGGACTGGCCTATTATTAACAGATGATGTTGGAGATTACTGTGAGTGTGCCAGCATTACATCACTTCCCCTGCACTTGGCTGGTTATATGGTTACAAACATAAAATGAAAACAGAAAGCAGAATTTGTGATAAGCTGATGACTGCAGCGCAACCAGATACAAAAATGGCAAGGCAGGAATTACGACGCCTGCATGAAAGTCAGCTGCACCAGCAGGGAGCCAAGTATGTGCTTAACAGGGCTGCCAGAGTGAAATACAGAGCCTCAGCATTGAATATTTTTTATGTTTATTCTGCATATGTGATCCTAATTTCAACTGAAATGTTGTTATTATTCTGAAATAATAATAATAACCTCAAAATCCTGTTGGTCAGGCTGTAAAAAATACTGTTTATCTGTATTTGTACTATCATGACTGACTTAAACTAAACACTACTAGGCAACAGAAGGAGAGAAATGGACATAATTAATACCTTGTAACTGAGTTAAAGATTGTACCACACTTTTCACTGAGCTGAAGCCAAACTGAAGGTGTCTTTTTAAAGGAAACTTGAGCGTGGCAGAGCCCCGCTGTCACTGCTGGTATAAGGACAGTATTCATCACTGCTTTCGCCTTGGGCACTGTCATGCTTATAAAGAAGACAAAGAAGTAGATAAATATACCACACATATCTGTGGACCTCTCCATATTTCTTCTTCTCTTCCTAAATCTTAACCCAGGCAGGAGTATCATCTATCAGGCCCATCTTTCTTTTCCTCTCAGGGACATAGAGTAGAATAAAAAATGTTGCACATCAGCTATCTGGAAGCAGACATCAGGCATCCCAGCACTGTCTGCAGCAGTCAGCAGGACTCAGCAGGAGTCATCGGTCAGCGGTGCCATCATGTTTTCCAATGCAGCTCAGGCAGCACTCTGTATAGCGGAGTGGTGACTCCAGCAGTCCACATAAAGCTGGAGTGAGGCAGGACAAAGAGGCTGGAATGTCAGTAGGCAGCATTATCAGAGTGTAATTAGAGAGAATGTGAATGGGAAGAGGGGGGCTGTGTTTGCATAATCACTTCTCTCTGGGAAAGCGACATTGTTTTTCAGTTCGCTTTTGTTCTTTTACCTTGTCATTACCACAGGTCCGCAAAATAATCCGGGTGTGCAAAGGCATCCTGGAGTACCTGACTGTGGCAGAAGTGGTGGAGTCTATGGAGGACTTGATCACATACACAAAGAACCTGGGACCAGGTCAGTGTTGATACAGTAGTGGCAAGGTCTCAGAGATCTTACATTTGTGTAAAAAGCTGTATTCAAAGTTTCACTTCAGTAAACACAGGTTGAAAGTTGCATTCATGAATTGTAAAGTAATGTAAAGCGTAAAAATTAACGTAAACCTCTCTGAAGAAGTGCTCCTGTCACATTGTTGAATTATTTCCAGTATGCATCGATAATCCCTCCAATATCCAATTTCAGGGGGTTTTATGTTTTCCGATTAGTTGACGGATTACATGCTCCTCCACATGATGATTAAATGCTCTAATGCTCCTTAGAGAATACCCAGAATTGTCATCAGGCTAAAACAAGTCCATGAAAGGTTTACTTCACTAGAGTCATCATATTTCATGATCTTTTCTCAAGATGAATATATAATCTTAAACCCAGCTGTGTGTGTTTTACCAGAGGAAGTACAGCATTTCCCTTGGAAATGTCTTAAATTGAGATACTCATGTGCCATTACCTTAAAATTGCGCTTAAAGGATGTTATTTGAGCAAATGTAGTTAGTTTCTTTCCACCTCTGGTTTGTTGTCTGTGTCCAGGGATGACAAAGATGGCAAAGATGATAGATGAGCGACAGCAGGAGCTGACGCACCAGGAGCACCGTGTGATGTTGGTCAACTCCATGAACACAGTCAAAGAGCTGCTGCCCATCCTCATCTCAGGTAACCACACGCTGTAAATACACTGGCCCTCACAATGTATTTTAGCTTAGCATTTTTGAGTTGAACTATTGTGTTGTTTAATGTGAGTTCTGTTTTGCATTTCAGGTATAAAAATCTTCGTGACAACCAAGACATCTGGCAGCCAGGGTGTAGAGGAGGCCTTGAAGAACCGAAACTTCACCTTTGAGAAGATGAGTGCCGAGATCAATGAGATCATCAGAGTGCTGCAGCTTACATCCTGGGACGAAGATGCATGGGCCAACAAGGTACGTACGAAAAGGCACATGTCTGCGGTCGTCAAAATCACATGCACACACTGTTTTAAGAAATATACACGAGGAAGAGACTGCTTTGCTCTTTGTGTGTTTGCTCTGTTTCTGTGCAGTCTTTGTGGGTCACAGCTGGAAACCGTGTCTGTATGAGCAAAAAATTGAATTTTGACAGCTACCCACTGTGCTCTCACACACTCCCAGAATGCCTTTGGCAGGAGGCTGCAAACTGGAGCGATTAAGTGATGTTATTCCCATTTGGTGTATTTTATTTTAGTGTCTTCACAAGGCATGCAATTTGTTTCATCAGGATGACCTTATTTCAGTGCTTTTGCTGTTTTTCAAGCTTACATACAGTCAGTAATTAAAGTAGGAATGCTTTAACTCTCTCTGTCTCTTTGTGGATGGTTAATCTTGTGGGTTCTGTTAGGTTTTATCTGCTCTGCACGTTCTCCTTCTTTCCTGTCCCCACACTCTCCACAAGGCTCTTTCCTGTGCCACTTTTTCTTTTGTCGACACTTTGTCTTGTTGCTCTCAGTTGGTATGTCCAGTTCAATATTTGTATTTATGTCGTTCTTCCTTTCTTTTTACCATTTCTTTCTCCCTTCACCCCCTGTAGAAGGTAAGCCTTGCCTCTCTCGCCCCTTGGTTGTGCAGCAGCATGTCTGACGGATGTGTGTGCTGTCTGCTTTGTGGTGCCATTGTGTGCTCATCAGTAGCGAGGCAGTCGCGAGGTTAAACTGTCGACTGTTAATAGAGTAAATTAGCAGTTTGGATATTTTTGTACTGCTAATGGAATGGTGTTTATTGAACAAGTGTTGAACAGGTTGAATTGCTGAAATGTTGACTCGTGGTTTTATTTTTCCTCTTTTTGGATTTCTTTTTCATTATAACATGACATTGTATCAACATCTGTGTGTCCTCCTCCTATGTCAGTTAAACCTCACTATATGCATGTCCTCAACCTGTCTGATTATTGATTGACCTGACTCGTGCTGTATTGATTTGGTGTCTTTAATGAGAATTCTCTCAGCAGTCACCTCTTAACCATGATGATTAGGTCTTTCCTGATCTGCACTTGCATTTAACAGCCATAGAAGAAGGGCACATAGAAAAGCTGACATGGATTTTGTTGTATCAATGGCTAATTGTTAGTTTTCACCCAACAGATGTGGCCTAGTGTGCTCCCAAATCTTATTTCCATGAACACTAAACATGTCCTCTAACTTCACAACATCCCTCTTACTAATGCCATGAACCACATTTTGTCTAATTTTGACCAATACCATGTTGCGTTTGATTATAGGCTGTGATGAATGTGTGTTTGCATTTGATATGAGTGCAAAGATCCCATATCTGTCAGTCTTTGACTTCACTTCACTGCCTTTTTCACTCACATACACAGGTGGTTGCTAACAGAACAGCAGCTGCACAAGTGTGAACAGTAAACTAATACACCCACACAGCTCTGGTAACATCACTTCTCACCTTTTTACTTTCGTTTTTTCTCCCTCCCTTGTTCAGCTCCACACTCCCAGTTGCACAAACAAACACACTTGTTGTTCCCTTTCGTTTTGACAAAAGGATTGTTGTGTAGGCTCAGACATATTTTGTGATGAATATTTTTGAAAGGAACAGCAGAGGTTTGTTCTTATTCATCTTAGTGTAGTCTTGCTGAACTCTGTGATGAAGATTCAAGCTGCATTATGAAGAATAGCCACTTGTGGTTTTCTTCTGTTATCTAACCATGAAAAACAAGCTCATTTAACCGCTCATTCATCCGCTCTGGTCTCCTGCTTTGGTCCATGTCCTACAGGACTCCGCTTTGTTTTGCAGACTCCGGCAATGAGTGGACTCATTGTCGAGTCAGCTGCTGTTGGACCGATTGTTGTATTTCCATCCACTCCGATCGAGATACAATGGAGAGTCGTTTGGCTTTTGTAACATGACACACTCATGATTGATGGTGTAAAATAATGACGGAAACAGCATGCACTACGTGGTTGTGCCTGACAGATGTTAGCGATGCTGCACACAAACTTTGCTGTATGTTTCTTTTACTGGAATAACTAAACAGCGGGGTTTGATCATAACAATGACGAGAGCTTGGAGCTTTTCTTGACCGTGTTAGGAACTGGTACACTCCAAGTTCAGTTTTAATGAGTCATGACCAAATTTCCAAGTAGGAATATAAGTATATGACAACACGTTAACCTCATTCGCACAGAATATACTAATTACAGGAATACAAAATCCAGTGTCTCTAACAATCATGTCATGATTCGTAAAGAGAACATGTACAAATGGAATGACAACATGAGCATTGATTGACCCCTTTATCTTTGGATTGCATTGATTCCCTTTGCAGTTATTCATTCATTCTGTCTTTCAAACATAAAGGACACAGAGGCCATGAAGAGGGCTCTGGGACTCATCGACTCAAAGATGGCCCAGGCTAAGAACTGGCTTAGGGATCCAAATGCTCAACCAGGTAATAAACATCCATGTCCTCGATCTTAAACTGTTCATGCTGCCATTAATCACCTCCTCAGACCCACAATCTAGTTGTAACTGCGTGTCTGACTTTATGTTCTGTTTCTAGGGGATGCAGGTGAGCAGGCCATCCGCCAGATCCTTGATGAAGCTGGGAAAGTTGGTGAACTGTGTGCTGGGAAGGAGCGCAGAGATATCCTGGGCACAGCCAAGACGCTGGGCCAGATGACCGACCAGGTGTCTGAGATGAGGGCCAGGTACACTATACACCATAAAACATATTGTTTTGCGTATGTGTGTCACATCTACAATATAGCAAGACAATTCCTCTCCATAGATTCCACAATCACATTTGCATTGGATATATTTATCGATAAATGCTTCTTTAAGCAGTATTCATCCTTTAATGGTCGGCAGTGTAAGGCAGTAAGCACCTTAGAGGGGATTACATTGTGTAAGAGTGGAAGTGATATTCTTCTGATATGAAATCTGATTGTCACCAGGGACCCTGAGTCATGCTAGATTCAAAGCAGCTGTCTGGTATTAATCTATAATCTGCTTTAACCCCTGGTTGAGTTACTCCTCTGAAAACTGAGAGATGCTTCTGAGCCTTGTTTGGAAATAGAGATACTCAGTTTGGAAATATTATTCTCAAACAGAAGGACCATAAGGCTTTGAGTAAACAAACAAAGAAGTGTGCATGTGTGGCCTTTAAAGGCACAGCGATGCTGCAGTTTATGGTATCCATGTGTTTTCCTTCTGTCCGCCTCAGAGGTCAGGGCGCGTCCCCAGCCGCCATGCAGAAGGCACAGCAGGTTTCTCAGGGGCTTGACGTGCTAACTGGCAAGGTGGAAAATGCTGCTCGCAAGCTGGAGGCCATGACTAACTCCAAGCAGGCCATCGCCAAAAGGATTGATGCTGCACAGGCGAGTCATTAACCCTGTATGCCTTACAAAACATGGAGTCCAGCCTATAAATGCAATTATATGATGGTGTTTTGTGCATTTCCTGCCCCTGCAGAACTGGCTGGCTGACCCTAACGGTGGCCCAGAGGGAGAAGAGAACATCAAGGCCCTGCTCACTGAGGCTAAAAAGATTGCAGACATGTGTGAGGACCCCAAAGAAAGAGATGACATCTTGCGCTCTATTGGAGAGATCGCTGCCATGACCGCCAAGCTGTCTGATCTCAGAAGACAGTACGTTACTGACTGGTGGAAATATTGCATCATTTAAGGCTGGGCTTGTTTTTTTTTCTAGTCTGAGCCCAGCATTAACTTTCCCCTCTTCCTAACCCCACTGGTGTAAATCAAATCAAATCCCATCTGTGTGCCACTGTTGCTGGGAAGTATTGGTGTTTGTTTTTGCATGCGCAGGGAAATTTGAGTCAGTCTGTGAGCGTTCAGTAATGGTTATCAACTTGGCCTTGAAATCAGTGAGGTATTTTATCTCTTCCGTTCTCCCCATAACAGCTCTCATCCAAAGATCTTGTCAAAACTTGCACAGAGTACAGGGAGTATAGGTCTCATGCTGCAGTTCGACTGGAACCGTTATCATTCCACCTTGCACAAGCAGACTGGAGTAATAATGGTTTTTGTTGTGCAGCTGGAATTGTTTAAAAAAAAAAAAGGACAAAACAAAAAAAAGTCAGATGAACTACTCCAGATTTAGACTAAACTGACGTGGCCACAGTCAAACTGATTGATAGCTGTTTGTTCTCTAACTGCAGTTGGCCATTTACAGGCTTCATTTCAGTCATATTTGTGTGATAGAACACCACCACAGACCTTTTTTTTTTTTTTCTATTTTCACTTCCTTTTAGGGGTAAAGGTGACACTCCTGAGGCCAGAGCTTTGGCTAAACAGATTGCAACAGCCCTGCAGAACCTGCAGTCCAAGACCAACAAAGCTGTGGCAAACAGCAGGCCTGCAAAGGCAGCCGTGCACTTGGAGGGAAAGATTGAGCAGGCACAGCGCTGGATTGACAATCCCACCATCGATGACAGCGGCGTGGGTGAGTCTGACTCCCTTCCTCCCCAACTTCCTCGTCTCTCTATCTTTCTCTCACACTCTTTCACATTCTTTCCACTGCTCCTGTGGCTAAATCGCAGACCAGACACTTTGTGTACATGTGGCGTTCTACTGTACTTGACATTCCACAACGCTCACCCGGCACTGTAATTTGTTTTTGGTTTTGGCTTGTCTCCTCTCAAACCTGGACATCGTCTTACATGTTTACAATAGCCCAGTAAGTTGGCTGCTCTAAGAATGGTGATGGTTCTTGCAACATAATGGAGGCAATGCTTACTTCAAAGAAACAACATGAAATGATACAGTAGAAGCCATAGGTTTCTTTCCCTTCCAGTGTTGATACGAGCACCCAATAAAACTAGCCAGCATTTTATGGTCTGCTGTTTGCATGCAGTTCAACACTGGCATTAACAAAGCTCATTTTACAGTGAAGTAGTGCTAAAACAAGTACAGTTTTCAGATTAGTATTTTATTGAAGTCATGTGCAAATTCTCTTATTTCTCATTTATATCATCATAAATTGGTTATCTTTAGGTTTTTAGCTAGAGGGTGTACAAAACAAGCAATTTGAAAATGTCACAGTTGGATTTGTTATGGACATTTTTTACAAGGTTTTTGACTATTGATCAAAAAAGTAATATGGCATGATAAGAATTTTAAAAACTCATATTAAAGTAGTTTTGAAGTGATAGAAAAAAAAGTTTTATGTCCTGATTTCCCAAAAAAATCCAGAAGCAGAGAATGACTTGTCACTTTAGTTCCCAAGTTTGTTAGTGTCGATGCACCCAGAGGTAATAACATAATGTTAATTAGCAATTAAGTGAATCTTTGTGTATTTATTTGTCTCTGTCTTTGTGTGTTTAGGCCAGGCAGCCATCCGCGGCCTGGTGGCAGAGGGCCGCAGGCTGGCCAATGCTCTGCCGGGCCCCTACAGGCAGGAGATGCTGGGTAAATGTGAGCAGGTGGAGCAGCTCATGGCCCAGCTGGCCGACCTGGCTGCCCGCGGTGAAGGGGACTCCCCTCAGGCACGTGCTGTGGCTCAGCAGCTCCAGGAGGCTTTGAAAGTAAGGCTGCTCACACTCATTCTCATTCAGACCTGCAGCTTCACTGAGATACATCAGGATTCATACACAGAGACAGTGAAACACCGCCCTCTGCTGGTTAAAAATGGGGAAGAAATGCAAAGCACAGTAACAAAATGTCATTTGTCAATGATAAAAATTGGCAAAACTGAAGGAAATGAAATTATAAGATTTTGAGAAATAATAGAAACCTCAAATCTATTCAATCAGATCAACTTTAGGGTTTCTGAGCTTTCAGATGAGTTGAAAGATAACAAGCTACAGGCTGAGAAACTTCTCTAAAGTTCTTAAAATATATCTGAAACAAATGTTTCATGGTTCCTTAAAAGAGTACTTTTTCTAGAAGCCATACTTTGTGTTTATGTTGTCCAAACTGAATGTAAGCTCTGAATCTGAAAGATAAGTAGGAACAGCAGCTGTCATATTAAATATAATGTAAGTAAAACCTTGAAACTGCACTTTCTTACAGTACTTGCTTTCCATCCCATTTGTTCTCCAGCATATATATACTCAGTGTTGCTATCAGTTTAGTTTTGAAGCAGTTGCTAATCAGTCAATCCATCAATTTTCATTTTTTAATCAACAACATTACCAAGGCTTATTTGGACAAACCAGTTCTGATGTTTGATCTGTAATCCCAGTGAGCCACCCTGAGTGTACTCACTGGCTGTAACATGTCCTCCTCCCAGGACCTGAAAGGGAAGATGCAGGAGGCGATGACTCAGGAGGTGTCAGACATCTTCAGTGACACAACCACACCCATCAAGTTACTGGCAGTGGCTGCAACCGCCCCCCTGGACGCCCCCAACAGAGATGAGGTCAGTGGTACAGTCACCCTGCTCCTCACTGTGATCTCACTGCAGCCAGCCTCCTCCAGGGGTGTAGTATTTATTGGCAAGGTGTATTATTCCTAACAAGCCTTTTGGATAATTGTTTTATTTGATTGTGTGTAGGTCTTTGACGAAAGGGCTGCCAACTTCGAGAACCACGCCAATAAGCTTGGCACCACAGCAGAGAAGGCTGCTGCTGTCGGCACTGCCAACAAGAGTACAGTGGAGGGAATCCAGGCTGCCGTCAAGTCAACAAGAGACTTAACACCACAAGTATGCCACGGTTTAGTGTTTATATCTGTTTCCGTTTGTGTCTGCCCTCCACTCTGCTTCACCACTCACAGAACCTAAGTGTTTCTCGCTTCTTGAGCCAAGTCTGTAGCAGTTGACATTGGGCTGACAATTAATAGCTCGGAATGTTTTTTTAGGTGGTATCTGCAGCTCGTATTCTGCTGAGAAACCCTGGGAACCAAGCTGCGTATGAACATTTTGAAACCATGAAGAATCAGTGGATTGACAATGTGGAGAAAATGACAGGTGACGTGCAGTAAATCCCCAGATCGCAGCCGTTTTGTACCTCATAGTGTCATTTCCTATTTTAACATGTTATGGATGTTTAGGTTTGGTGGACGAGGCCATCGATACCAAATCTCTGCTGGATGCCTCAGAGGAGGCCATCAAGAAGGACCTGGATAAGTGCCGTGTGGCCATGGCCAACCACCAGCCTCAGATGCTGGTCGCCGGCGCTACCAGCATCGCCCGCAGAGCCAACCGTATTCTCCTGGTGGCGAAGCGAGAGGTGGAGAACTCTGAGGATCCGAAATTCAGGGAGGTGGTGAAGGCTGCATCTGACGAACTGAGCCAGACAATTTCTCCTATGGTGATGGATGCGAAGGCGGTGGCCGGAAATATCCAAGATCCAAGTAAGCTGTTGTTGTGAATGGGTTTTAGGATTGTGTTTTATACGTATGCGGAGCCTTCTGACCAGTGATGAATGTCTTTTTTTTGTGATTACCAGGTCTTCAGAAGGGCTTTTTGGACTCAGGTTACAAAATTCTTGGTGCTGTGGCAAAGGTCAGGGAGGCATTCCAGCCCCAGGAGCCAGACTTCCCACCACCTCCTCCTGAACTGGATCAACTTAATGTAAGTCCTCAAATAAGCACAACTTGCTTAATGATCTGCTTTGATTTAGTATCCAAACCATAATTACTTGAATGTATCCTCATAGCTTAACGATGAGGCAGCACCACCCAAACCTCCACTTCCTGAGGGTGAGGTTCCTCCCCCCAGGCCTCCACCACCAGAGGAGAAAGATGAGGAGTTCCCTGAACAGAAGGCTGGTGATATGGTCAATGAGCCCATGATGGTGGCTGCTAGGCAGCTTCACGATGAAGCCCGCAAATGGTCCAGCAAAGTAAGCGAACACTGACAACAGATTAAATGACCTTTACTTTGAAATCAAATACTTTCAGATTGATTATGTTCCTGTCGTACCTTGTAGGGAAATGACATCATTGGTGCTGCCAAGCGAATGGCCTTGCTCATGGCTGAGATGTCACGTCTGGTGCGTGGAGGCAGCGGAAACAAGCGCGCCCTCATCCAGTGCGCCAAGGACATCGCTAAGGCTTCCGATGAAGTCACGCGGCTGGCCAAGGAGGTGGCCAAGCAGTGTACTGACAAGCGTATCCGGACCAACCTGCTCCAGGTCAGTTCAGTCTTCGTCATCACGAGGTTTTGCAGTGGCTTTTTCGCTGTGCAAAGACTCTGTTTAATTGTTTTGGTATCAAATGTTTCAAGCTCACCTGGCTTTCTGACTTTCAGGTGTGCGAGCGTATTCCCACCATCAGCACTCAGCTCAAAATCCTGTCCACAGTCAAGGCCACCATGTTGGGTCGTACCAACATCAGTGAAGAGGAGTCAGAGCAGGTGAGCAGAGTGTTTATTATGAGCATGTCTGATCACATGATTCCCATTATTTTCTTAAAATAGCCTTTGGAAAACATAATTCCATTCTCTCTTATTTCCGCATTTCTTTTCATTTTTCATCCAACAGGCTACTGAGATGTTAGTCCATAATGCTCAGAACCTGATGCAGTCCGTGAAGGAGACCGTCAGGGAGGCCGAGGCAGCTTCCATTAAGATCCGAACAGATGCAGGCTTCACTCTCCACTGGGTCAGAAAGACCCCGTGGTACCAGTAAGAGAAGGGCTGCTGTGCCTCTACTTCATACTGGTTCTATCCAGCCATCCAGGAGGACATTGAATGGACAGATATGTAGCCTTTATCAGAGCTATAATATCAGTGCCCTTCACCACAATATGGGCAAAGTTTCTCTATTAGTCCCATGTCCTGTCTGTAACAGTTGCTGTTCTGGTGGAGTGTAAACAATGGGACTATCAGTGCGAGTTATGGGTTAGATTCTTACTGGGAATTTTTCTTTTTCTAAAAGTGTGTAAAAATTGTTTTAAAGCTTATTTTGACAAATCCCAGAAAATATATATATATGTGTATGTTTTGATTAGAGGTTGGATTTCATATAATGCAAGGTTATTTTTGGCCTCTTCTAGACACAAACCTTAAGTTAAATTTAAAAAACCGAAATTTTCTGGAGACATTTTTATATCTTTGTACTGATAATTTTATCGTCACTATCATTCATTCGCCTTTGCTTGGATAAGCACGTGAACATGAGTTGTTACGAGTACAGTATAGACCTACGCTCAGCACACGCAAACATGTATTCAGCGGTATTATGCCTGTTTACACTATTCTATATTATCACAAGTGAAAGAGAAACACTGTTATTTTACATACTGTAATGCAATTGTAGCAATCTTTATTTTCTTACGAGTTCTGCCAAAGAAGTTCTGCCATGATCTCTGAAAATACAC
The DNA here is from genome assembly GCF_039877785.1 of Chaetodon trifascialis. Lineage (NCBI taxonomy): Eukaryota > Metazoa > Chordata > Actinopteri > Chaetodontiformes > Chaetodontidae > Chaetodon > Chaetodon trifascialis. The sequence goes on along the minus strand of NC_092076.1, from coordinate 8,445,708 downwards.
TTTTTCCTTTGGTCCGTCATACACATTTTAAGTATCAAGGGCTCGTGTTTTAGACAAGCTAATTTAAAAAAAATAAAAAATAGTGACTAAAACTTCTACCAGCAGCAGGTAAAGATGAAAACTGCTAGCTTGCATTCGACTCTTTCTGTGTTTCATGTGTTGCGTTGAGATTACATGTATGAAACCAGCTGGCGCGACAGTATGAGGCCTAACAGCCCAAAAATTATTACTCTGATTTTCACTCAAGCTAGCAAAGCTTCGTCCTCCTCAGAGAGGTTCGTCTCGACTGCTGTCTTTTTTTTTTTTTGGTTTGTTTTTTGCTTTTCAAAACACTGCACACAGTTGTACGTCTCATGTCGTCTTGTGCACAATCATTTTTCGTGATATATGAATTGCACACTTCAACTAGGTAGTCAAGGGAATGACCAGAGTTTAGAGATGAAGCACAGTGTCATCTGCAGCTGGTGAAATCTTCATTTTACACTAAACATAACTGGCCACAGTTTGTGGCAACTGTAGTTGATATGTTGACATGTCTGAAGACCGTTGGTGTGAATGTGTCTTTTTAAGTATCTAATACCAACTGATGTGCCTTGCGAAAGAAACTTTATTTGCAATTGATACAGTTTTCAATTCTAGATGTTTTGTATCATTTGTACAAGGTAAAATTATGTTGATTTGTTCAAAACACTTGTTGTACATGTTTCGTCTTTAAAGCTACATCCGCTTTGTAACTTTAACTTCAAGTCAGATTATGCTCTATGCAAACCCTGAAGAAGTCTGTTTAAGAAGATATCAAAATTATGCAACTTAGTTGGGTTTAAATAGGCCTGAACAAGATTTTGCTGAGGCATTGCTCACAATTTTGTAATAAAGCATTTTATAGCACTTTTAGGTGTGTTTGCTCTATAATTTCTGTTTTTCTCAAATACAATATGTGCCCTCGTTGTAAAAAAGTTGAAGGTAAAACTTTATTGTTCCAGAAGCATTATTTCTCATTCTATATTGGGAAAGCTGTTTGTTCCTGTGTTCAGCAGTTGTGTGAATGTCAAGGCCTCCTTGTCATGAGTGAGAATATCCGTATGCAAAAACCTGCTGAACATGAAAACTGCTTGTGAACATCTTGTAAGTAGTTAACATAAACAAGCAATTGCATATGTCATGCAGACTATGTAGTAAAAATACTGAATAGTTAGGCTGCATGTCTGACTTGCTGACCTCTACAGCACCACCTGGATCATCCTGCAGGTATTGTTCAGATGTCTCAAACTTAACCGTGCATCGTATTAAGACTCTGCTTGCTGTGAACTTTGCCCATTAGACTTCTTCTGCACACAGACCAGTTGACCCTCATTCCACACTCATTATCCTGAATTTGCATTAACTGGCTGAATCAACCCACCAGAAGCCCTGGCAGATATAAGCTGTTGTGCTCCCTACTGACCCCTTGTTCTGTGCATTTGTCACTGTCAAAGAGGCCATACGCATACAGTGCAGTTCCCACATCAGAGTACACATGACAATTATATTTTGCCCAGAGGCCCATAAACCAATTCTCTACTGGAATTTTAACTACCTCTAGGTTTGGTATGGGATTGTCAGAATGTAATGAGTTACACAGCAAGTCATTTAAGGATATGCATCACATAAGCGCAGTGTCAACAAACTAAAGAATGTTGTTAAACCTACATCTTGGACTGAATACAGGACTTGCCTAAAGGGCCTTTGTTTCAGTTTTCAGTTACAAAATTTCCACAGATGACTTTAAGGTGCCTGCTTTGTCCAATCAGTAATCCAGCCTTGACTTAAACGTTGCAACACTGTAAATTAATCATAAAAATCAAGACTTGTGTTGTAATTCTTAACCAATCACCAAAATTGTGGGATTTTTAAAAGGAGTTTGGTGCAGTGTCTTTGGAGACAGTATGAGTGAAGGTGAGCCTGAGTTTCCATCTTTGATGTGGAAATGATTATTTCCAGCCATGCCAATACTTTTAGTTTTATTTGCCAACACTCTGAGATACTCTTTTCTGAAATAATTATTTTATGTACTTTAAATTCTATGTATTTTATCTTAAACTGGATAGTGGACACTGACAGCATGCGGTCGCTTGAGACAAGCAACATCAAACAAGAAGAAAATGCCTGACAAGGACTGAAACAGAAGCAATGCAGTGCATCTCATCCACAGGTCCACTGGGACAGTTCTCATGATTTAATTTTAACTTGTGCAAATTACCTGAATTTGCATAATAACATTTCCTGGTGTCAAGTGGAGGTCAAGCTGCCTCTATTGCCCCTTGTTTTTGGTTATTTGGTTACACATAAATTTATTCAGAGAAATTTGGACAGGGGGCCCAGACAGGCAGACGTGAGGAGTCCTAATGAAGGAGATGATATGGTTTTGGTGCATAATACCAAACTAATTTGCAATCAGTTAAATTACTCTACACCAATCTACATGCAATAAATGTGGGGCCTCTGTGGGACCTAAAGGGTCTGGGGTCCGTTTGGTACCCCAGCCTGTTGGTGCATAAACTGAGCTGAGGTGTGTTGTTTAACTCCATTTTAGGAAGTATTGCATTAATGCAGCAATACTCTAGAAATAATATAAAGCACTCTGGTAATATACTACAGTGTTGAACTCAGCAGCCTAACACGTTAAATGGACCGTGCTCCAGTTTGAGATGGGCTGTCTGTGGAGTCGAACTAGCACCGCGATAACGCGAGATAACTATATCTCTTTCTCCTTTTAATGTGATTCAAATGCATTGGTTCGGTCGGGGGAAAATAACCAGCTATTACCGAGCACAAGCCCTGAACACAACCATTAACTGTCGCTCCAGGTCGCATGCTGTAGACCCGCTTCTTCACCATCATCTTGTGGGGAAGGAAGCCGCAGCCTCGCACTACTCTTCCCCAGCACTGAGGAGTGGCTTCCCAGGCTCCGCAGCGTCAACGCAGCCGTTGCCGATTAAATGTCTGACGAAGGACCAAACATGTCGACAGGGAAGAAAGCGGCGTTGAGGTAGTGAGCCGACGATATTTGTGCAACGGATGCATGTCGTGCTGTGTAGTTAGCCGCTGTAGCTAGCTGTGAATTGACTCTAACGTTTCGGGTGTTGTGGCTAACTGTCAGCGGGAGGCGATAAGGCGCTAAGCAGCTTGAACCTTTGAACGTAACATCAACACAAGCATTCGGATAAAGCAGCTGTTAGCATTTAGAGACGGATTGTTCGGTCATAACGATGCTAACCACCGCTAGCTGGAGGGGGTGGGTGCATCATTTAACTGGGGGACAAGAACTATGGCTATTTTTTCACCTTTTATTGTGCTTTTGTTACTAAGATGTAGCTGTTAATAGTCACGTTGGTGTGAAAACAGCGTTGTTTATGATAGCGATGAAAGGATTTGACAGGCATGAGAGCAACTTTAATGTTAGCTAAGAAGTTAACTTAAACATCAGCGATACTGCCACAGACGGTAATTCATCAGCGGGTACAAGGATTTTATGTTCATGAAATATTCTTTTAATTTATCAAGTTAGGAAAATGCTGTTTTTTCGTGAACGCAGCAGGGTTTAGCTAATAAACGTACAGTAGTCACTATGAAATATGACAAACAAGCACATCATAGGGATAATGCAACTTATCCAAATAATAACCTTGACGTGAAAAATACCTATATTTGTCTGTCTATTATATTTGTTTGTCAATATCTGTCTGTTTCATGTATCTTATAATTCGAAATGAAGCACATGTTAGCATAATACGCAGAGCGCTGGCAGGCAGCTGGAGTCTTATTGACATTTTGCATAATGCTAAGTGAATTGTGCGGCGTTCACTTGACTTGTGGAAAACTTGGCCACAGTTTCACAATTCCCAGTTAATGTGTAAGCCCAATAAAACTGGAGCAGTAAGTTGTGAATTGCTCTTTGCAGGGTTAATTCCCACATGATTTGTATTGTATACTTTAAACACAGCACAGTCATTCCAGTCTGACTCATAACAGAGAGACAGCAAGCAACTTAATGCTTCAGTTTCAGGGTCCAGGTATTGTGCATGCTGGCTCATCATCATGGCTGTTTATGCTATTGAGAATGTCATGTCGCATCAATGTACATCATCTTAAAATGCAGCTACAAAACTGGACAATAATTTCTGTTGTGATCAGTTGACCAAATATACAAAATGCTAATCCTATGCTTTCCTATATATAACTCAAACAGTTGGATTATATGCAAATAAACATGTATTGTGTATGGTTACAAAATGACAGATTAGTCCTTTAAATGTCATCATTGGCATCTTTTGATGTTTACCAAAGAGTCCCACTTCTTTCCCAATGGCATTAAACGCAGCGTGGGAAGCATTGCAATAACTGGAACATGTGCAGCCAATCATATGCCTATAAGATACCTAGGCCCCACCCATTTCCTCCACCAACCAGTCAGTGTTGCCCAAAGTGCAACAGCCGTTCCTGTAGTCAAAAAGCACATTGCTTGGACAGTGAAGAGGAAGCTGTTGACCATTTAATCATCAGGTTAAGCTGCTGAGATTTCTGACGTAATGCCAACAGCGAGGTAAGAGCCAAATGCTGACATCCTCCAGTGTTTCCACAAGGAACAACTCTTCTGTTATGATTATCTTCTTTAAAAATGTGCTCAGCAAGTAAGAGTCTCTCAGACCTTTAGGGTGATGTATTAAGTTAGGACTCCTTCAATGAGTGTGGATGTTCATGCATCCGTTGTACTACAGATCATGTACAAGCCAAACTTCTTCCCAAGAAAACAGCTGTTTCTCTCTGATCTTAACCAGACTTTCAGCACTTTTTCTGTCTTATGTTTTTGAAAGTTGGGTCACCTGTTGTGAAAACTCTGTTGTCAGGAGTAGACTTTGACCACCATGGTATCTTGTTGCAGAAAAATTCTAGACTAAGGGGTCATGGGGGAAAAAATGTCACATTTAAAGCAATTCAAACAGAATGCAGTTTTTACTGCTTTGGCACATCAACATCAGTCTGAGCACGCATTACCCTCAAGCTTTTGAATGACACTTAAAATGAACATGAGAATACTGACACATCAGTTGTTCAGATAATTTATTTTGATCATTTCAATGTGCCGAAGAGCCTGCTTTTCATTTGACTCATCTCCATCTGATTGGGGAAAAATAAGCCCTATCGCTGGCAGTCTGTGCAAGCTGATTAGCAATCTCTCCAAAAGTCATAAAAATTGGGTCATTAGTCCTGTATGAGCTCATCAGTTTGCAGTTGTACAGTGATTCTGTAGCATGTGCTGTGCACATGTTGACTGTAGAGAGAGGGTCAGCTAATGGAGAGCCATCGGTGAAACACAGGTTCATCAAAGCCTCATCGATTTAATCCAACAAATTCAAAACAGATGATTTCCTGCATCACAGCGGATTGTTTGTGTCATCTGTTGGTGCAGAGCTGGTGAGTGGGAGTCTGCGTAATACAATATGTTTTTGTCCTTCCACAGTGAAAACACGCTCTTTGGGATGGGAAATCCCTTGCTCGACATTTCAGCTGTCGTGGACAAAGATTTCCTTGATAAGTAAGTCCAAATGACTCATTTGTTGTCACTCATTCCTTCATATTTCTTTGCCTTCAACCACACTTAATGTATGTCTTTATTCTCTTTCCTAAAGGTTCGGACTGAAGCCTAATGACCAGATCCTTGCTGAGGACAAGCACAAAGCCTTGTGAGTCTAAACTTCACTGGGACATCACGTGCTTCAGTAGTGTAACGCAGAGTTAAGATTACATGGAACCAAATACGGGATACACTTGTCATTCATACCCACTACTACCATCTTGACACTTAAGCTGGGCTCAAAATAGCCACGTTATAAATCAGCCCTCTGTAGCTGGGAGCCTCAGAGCTAGACCCTCCCACATTTTTCCCATGCTGAATGTGTGCCAAACTACACCAAGATACCTCTGAATATACCCCAGCTTTGGGCTAAATAGTGGATATACATATATACATGAACACATTTTAACTGCATCTCATTAGATTGACACAGAATGAATGAAGTGATATTATTTATTCATAGGAGGGTTTTTTTGTTGAGCATGTGTGCTCCTTTTCCAGACCTTCTTTCCTTCACACTGAAAACAGATGCAGCAAAAATAGTGTAGCCTTCCTCTAAAAGGTGGCTGGGTGTCCCTGAACGTAGCGCTCCACTCTTTTGAACGGCACCTGAAGGTAAACACAGAGTGTAAGCAACAGGAAGACTAACTCAAATTAAAACTGAACTTAGCCTCAATTACTCCTGCATTTGGTTTTAGTGCACATATAAAAAGATTGTTTTTGAACGATCTCAAGGATCATGAATGTAAAATATAAGTTTACAATGCAAACTAGAAAAAACATTCAAAATATACTATATCTGTCTTTAGTGATCAGTTCTATCATTTAATTCAACTAAGTGCAGTCGTTCATGAGAAAATAGGAAGATGTCACAATGAACAGTTTCTTCCTTTTTCTGTGGTGACTCATGCCGTCACTGATCGGATCCCTGAGCTTCTCTTGTTCATTTTGCTCATGATGGAGCTTACCAGACATTGTATGTAATATTCAGTTGTAGCCTGTAGCCAGATTGAGTGTTTCCACTTGGCCCACTCTTACTAGAGTGCAGCAAATGACTTTTTCTCAGGCCTTTATATAACCAGCGCCACTGAGCACAAATGCTCTTGTACGGGAATTCACTGCTCCGCGCACGGTCACATTCACACCTCAAAGCTGCCACTACAACAGTCTTATCTGTTGGATGTAAGATAACCACATAAGTCTTATCTGCTGGTCACTGAGCAGCTCCACAGTGGTGGTGTGTATCTTACTCAAGGGCACCTCGGCTGTGGTAATGAGGATTGAGGTGTCGCGCTGTTCTTTAACTTTCTAAACCCAAGTTCATCCTCCTGGTCTCTGTATCAAGCCCATGAGTGTGTTAACATGTGCATTGGTATCCTGGTGTTGAGATGTATCCTGATTTGGATGTATTGGAGATACAGAATTAACATGGAAGATGAAAACGTGGTTATTCATATCACTGTACACGTGATCATAACAGTATCATCCATCTGCAGGTGTGTCTCCACTACTATGAGGTTCAGAAACCAGGATAAGGTGTTTACATGCCACAGTGTCCTAGTTATATGTGCATACTTTTTGCTGCAGTCAAAATCTGTCATATCTTATCGTATCGTATCGTATCGTATCGTATCGTATCGTATCGTATCGTATCGTATCGTATCGTATCGTATCGTATCAGGACCATTCATTTCAGATTTGTAACCACTAACAAGTCTTTAACACAGCGACACACAAGAAAGCCAAATACTTGTACTTGCCTCACTGTCAATGGGAGGAGAAACTGCTTTTTTGATACAGCACAATTAGCATCCAGAATGTGTTCAGGGATCCTGTATACATTGCTACTACACTTACATGACAGCCTATATTGCAAAGTTTTTCCAGTGAAGTTTAGTGAAGTATTTTTTTTAAATATTGTGAGATTTTCACTATTTTCTCTTGAAGTTTGAGGTTGGTGCTTTGATGCAGACGCAGATGAAGTGGCAGATTTCGAGGACTGTGCAGCCCTGGCAGAGGTGCCTGCCTTCTGAGTTCTTTTTAGTTTGATGGCGCCTAATTTTAAGGGAGTACATGTCGACTGATTTCAGAGCTGAGAAGTTATGGATTCTGTTTTAGTGTCTTGTGTGTAAATTCTAAGCAACTGCAGTGATTGTAAAATCATTAAGCGCCAGAGTAATGTGTATACAGTAAAAGACAGCCGCACATTAGGCCGTCTGTATCTTTACAATAGGCTACCTTGTCAGGTCTTGTTACTTGACAAAGGGACACATGTGACCTTGGGCGGCAGCAGCGGCACAAAGCAGCAGCATCATCAGCAGTGTTGTTCTCCTGCAGCACAAAGGCAGCGGTGTTATCTTTAGCCCCACAGACATCGTTCCCTCCACATTCTGCACAAGGTCAGGGCGGGATTAACATGCGGCTTTGGTGGTTTATTCCCAACACAATGCATTTCAATGCATTGCCCCCTCCAGTACCACGCACACAACATCATGCTCTGCAGCCATGTCCATCAGTTTCCATCTGACCGTACATATGGTGTTTTGTTTTTTTATAGCAATCTATTAACCTATAGCAACCTAAGCTTAACATGCTGTGATCAGCATTGCCATTAAGGATCCTGGATGAGTGACTATAGTGCAAAGAGGTCATTCACAAGGTCACTGGTCGATGGAAGAAGAAGAACTTGACTGAAGTGTTGTGACAAATAACATGACTTAAAAGGCCACAATAGACTTACAAGGCTAGTCAAGTAACACCATTGTCGGGCCCTGAATCTACAGAGTGTAACAAGATTCATTTTTTTTCTCCCCATCACCCTGGTGGGAGAAAGATCATTGGATGCAGTGCACTGTGGCCATGCCTGAATTCAATTATCTAGTCACAGCAGAGCCCATATAATCCTGTTGTGGCTGAGAAATTGCCTTCTGTAGAAACCATCAACATCCCTGTTAGTACTGGCTGGGGACTTTAGTTGTTTTTTTTTTGTTTGTTTGTTTGTTTATCCTGAATGAGCCTCAACTGTGACTTTTGATGCCTTTTCATTTCGCTTCAGATGTTGCACAAGTTGCAATGAATTCCCAGTTTTAATTGAGTCAGTGCTCTTGCTGTGGAAACGACAGTTTTAAAAAAGTAGTTGATTAATTGATGAGTTGACCGGTCAGAAAACCACAACTGTTTGTGATTGAACAAGCAAAAATGCCAGAATCGAATTAAACTATTTTTGATAATTGAGTGCCAAAACCTCTCACTTCTCAAATGGCAATATTTGTCTTTTTCATAGTCCTCTATGCTAGCTAAGTGAATATTGCTCAAATCTTAATGCGCTGAAAAAAAACCCTGCTAACTTCCTGGGGGTTGTGGTGGCCTTGTGGTTAAGATGCATACCGTATGACCACAATGTCCCGCTTCATTTCCGGCCCTGGACGTTTGCTGCTTCTCATACCGCTGTCTCTCTCCTCTTGTTTCCTGTCTTTTTCTGCACTTTCTCCTATCAAGTAATGGCCGAAAAAACCCAAGAAAAGCTTCAGATCCAAGTAAAATCATAAATCACTTTGCACAATCTCAAGCATTGCTGAATCATACACCAATAACCTCATCATGCTTTCCTCCGTTTAAGGCAGCTGCAGCCTCTCAGTGTTAAATCTGGAGTTTACAGTGTGGTGGTTAGTGAGTCATGTTGCTCTTAAAGCTCAGGTCTTGTACTTTAACTGCTTTTATTTGAACAATATTTCCACTGTGGTTTTGGAGCTGCAGTTGAAGGGGTTGTTGTCGGCTGTTTTTTTTTTTTTTTTGTTTTGGCTTGAAATTGGTGTGTGAGAGGAAGCCATCTAACCAAAGCACCATGTTTGACTTCCCTTCCTGCCTGCTGAGAGAAGCGTCGCTCTGCGTTTCCGTGGGAGATCTTGTCAGATGTAGTGCTGTAGGTCTCGCTCGCTTTTTGTAGTCACTGCTGCCATCATGTGGCTTAAGTTTGGTACCTGCACATTGGGGGAATATGTAATTCCTATTTATAGCTCGCAAAGATTTGGGGTACACAATGTCTTCATGCTCTGATGAGCAGATAAATATGAAAAACAGCGTATTCCATTAAGTGTCTCTTTTAGTTCACACTGTTGCATTTTATTTTTGATTAGAGGCCTTTGTCATGTTTCTGTAAATTGCAGCTGGTTGGTCTTTTATTTTTTACATTTTTCCCTGTGGTGAATTTCTTTGCTCAGTATTGAATTGCAGTAAAAGGGGTATGTACCTTTGATTTCCAGCAGGGGGCAACAGTAGCCTGCTGTTTTTACCCCAAGGAGCCTCCAGAGGAAACAACATGTCAACATAATGAAAACACGCCTCTTTCTGCAGGAGATTATGATGTGGGCAAATAGACATTTTATTTCAGGATAACTAGGCATTACAGGTTGTTTGGAACACACAGCATTTCATAACACGCCATCCAACCAAACCCTCTCGGGCTTGTTAACCATATCATATTAGAGCTAATGATTATTAGTGTGTCAAATGAGTGAGTCATTGTTACAGTGAGTGTATTGTCACCTCCGAGGGGGAGCAAAAAAACATCAGCTGGCTCCTGAATATTAGTCGCGTTCAAACATTTGTTTTATGACTCCCTCTGTCCAATGATAATTAATTGTTTACTTTCTCATCTCTGGATGATGGTGTGACTCTTTTCAGAGGTTGTTTGCTCACAGCAATTAAGTTCATCAGTGCTCATCCTCCCTCCGCCTCCTCCTTCCTCACCATCTCCCTACCCCCCTCTCTGCCTCCTTTTCTCTCTTTCTCTGTGCTAAATGCAGATTAGCAGCGTCACAATCGCATCCAGAATGAGAGTAAACTCCTCATTATGCCGTGTGACCCTCTGCTGCATGAATAATTCAGGGATGCAGCGTTAGTGGCTGGCTGTTATTAGCATTCCGGATGGCGAAGGAAAGGGAGAAAGAGAGGGAGAGAGGGTGGGAGGCTCATATCACTGACGGGGCTGACTCAGGGGGATCAGCCCTGGATTGAGACACACATCACACACACATCATCACACGACACAGGAGATCAGTGGAGGTGCCTCTCCACTCACGCACCCCGCTGTCTGTGTACATCTTACACACCCCTGCTGCTGCCGTGCAGCTCAATCTGCTTACTGGAAGGAAAACAACAAAGGCCTCTCTCACTGAGTACATGCTAAACACTCTGGCTCCTGGGTGTGTGTGTGTGATAGATTCTGCTCTGTAAACACACTTGACTCTACCCCGCTTTTTTTTTTTTATATTTTTATTTTATTTTTTAATACATAAGCGAAGTGTGAGTGCTAGAAACCCCCAGTAGAGCTATCCTGGTGTGTCAGGAGGAGAAACACTCCCCCTTGTGTATGTGTGTGTATGTGTGTGTGTGCTCACATGCAAGCATGCGTGCAGAAGCTGCATGTGCTTGCCATGGTGCCACTTCACTGGATGCACTCATGCTTGACTGAGTGTGTAGACACATTACAACACCCCCCCCCCCCCCCCCTTTTTACTTCCCAGCTCCCTTGTCTGCTGCTGAGGCTGAGTGCTGTACTACAGTACTTAAACTCACCTCCGCCAGCCCGCTGGGGGGTCAGCACATCCGCATCCCCCTGCTGCTGAGGGCAAAGGTCGCGGGCCTGCATCCATCAGCCGGCCTCTGAGCCAAAAAGAGAGAGCAGAGATTAATGGCACTCAACTGGTAATTGAGACATCAGAAACATGTTCAGCCGTCAGCCTTGCGCTGCTCTCGATGTTTTATTGATACGCATGAATCCGGCGATTTGGAACGCTTGCATAAATCTGACGTGCTCACCAGAGCCGTACTCAACCGTAAGAAATGTGGATCCAGACCTTTTGAATTATAAAACAAGAAAACTTTTCATATAATGGAAATACAGAAGCCTTCTTTCTCGTTGAGCTGTTGCCTTTTGATGAAATAGGCTGTCGCGTGGGGATGCAGGGTGATTGCTCTGTGTTTAAAAGCATACATGCTGCATCATGAGAGATGGCTGATGCAATCATAATTAAGGCTCGTCCTCGCCGGAGCTGCAAATGCCTCCCTCTTGTTGACGGCGGCTGCCAGCAGGTGGTGCCAGAAGGAAACATCACAAGTCAAAGGGAGTGTAACAAACATAATCCACATCTCTGTGCATGTGGGCGTCCCCCCCCCCCTTCCTCCCCATCCTCTCCCTCCAACTCCCCCTTTTAAAGAGCGTTTTATAATTAAAATGTGGGCGTCTCAGCCAGTACATACAGCATGTTCAGTTCAGAAAAGCATGCTCAGGGCTATTTTTAGTCATCTTTGATCCCCAGCAGCCACACAGGAAAAGCCACTGATGGCAGCAGCCCTCATACATGTAGGCTAGTTAGTATACTATCTGTGCTGATCATTTCTCTACACCTAGCCCGTGCGGGGGTAGAGATGGGAGGCCTGACTGGTGAGCAGAAACGCTCCCCGAGTGTTTAAAGTTCACACCGGGCCATATGGTCCTCGCAGTAGGGGGTGTTGGTGGAATTATTCACACGGAGCGCTCTGAATCACCGAGATCCTGCTATCAACCTCCAAGATAAGGGGAATGTCTCAAAGGCTTTGTGCTCCGGCTTCAAATCTCAATCCTCAGGAGAACACCAGAAGCCCCATCCTTGCTTACACACCCCGTCTCTCCACTCTCTCCCTCAATGTGTCCCTCTTTCTCTCTCTTTCATGTCCTCACACACACACTCTCACACTCCCTCTCCCACAGCCACACAGTACAGTGTGACAAACAACGCCACCCTCTGCAGCGCGAAGCCAAAAACCTGTGACATTTTAGAGGAAATAATATGAACTCATCCTCCATGACCAGATTTTGCCCCCGCCGCCTAATCCTTGAGTGCAGCCTAATTAAGTACAAACAGCAGTCCTCGGTTAATGCCAACAAATGGGCTGCCGCCGCCGCTGCTGGATTGGCCGATTATTAAAGGGATGCACATTTGTTGTTTCTGCATTCTAATGCAATTACTCACCCATTATGACCATGTAATTGTGCAGTCATTAATTGTGCATCCAGTCTATAATGCAGAAAGGCCCGGCGTTTTTCTGCGCCGAGGGACTCGCGGCGAGATTTCTCGGCTTAGCAGGGATTGGACCGAGACACCTCAACGACGGCGATATCGCAATGCCGTTGTGCAAATCAACATTCATCCCTCACTTTAGTGTGTTAGAAGATGTCAGAGGACGGGAACAAGGCCTCGCTCGCTGTTTGAATCATGACTCATTTGTGTTCAGTACTTTCATGCGCCTCATTCTTCGCCATCTATTCCCATCCTGCCCTAATGTTCCACTGATAAGAATGTCCTATTCATTCTGCGTTCTTCACCAGTTGCTACAGAGAGTTGAGTGAGAGAGACTCTACAGGCATTGAATGAAAAGCACATCTATTTCTGAGGGGGAGCGCGAGCACGGTAGAAGATAATTATTGATTTGAAATAAGAAAAGATAAGGCTCAACCTTGAGCAGCCCGGCGATAGCGCGCAGAACAGAATAATTAATGGGCCTGTCTTGTGTTGGGACAAGCTTTCACACTGAGACGAGCGTATTGATTTTAAACAGATAAACTGCGTAACCCTTTGTGAAGGGTTTGACAAACAATTTAATTGGGGGGAAAAAACAACAATATTCCTCACCCTTTCCATCTCCCTTTCATCACGTCCCCGAGCTGTTTTTCCTCTGCCTGACCTATGGAAACAATTACTGTGCATCAGGCCTTGTACTGCCTCCAGACTACCAAGGAAGGCTGGTGTAGGATGCACACGCTGATTGGGGAATCTAATCAATGGTGGAACCTGTCTCCGCTCCAGATGCCTGTGTTGAAACTGGGATTACCAAAGCCTTTTAGCTGTATTGCCCCCTCTCTGCTTCTGTCAGAGAGAGAGAAAGATGGATCTGCCTGTTTAAATGTACCTGCCTGCTACAGCTGAAGCAGAGATAATTTACTGTTCCTGTGCAACCCTCCTCTTTCCTAATCCCCCAAGGAGAGCAGCAAAGAAGCCCCAGTCCTCTCCCTTCTTCCCTTGCCCTCCCCTGATTAGTGATAGGGGCTGTTTGATCATGTTTCCCTGCCTGTCCTTGTGATTTGTAAGCTGTTTAAACGTGAACGAGGCAATTAAATAAGGACGAACGGAGGAGAGTGGGTGCCGCGGTGATCATTAGCGATGAATTACCCCGGTGTGCACTCAAACACTCGGGAGGACTTTCACGCCGGACCACTCCCGAGGATCCAGATCCAATCTAGCCATTGATTAACAGAGACTTGTTCTTCCTGTGAAATCACTCGACGGGGATTTTAGGGCACTCATCCGGTCTTATCGAGATAGGCTAACATCAAAGGCGAATGAAGAGGGATTGGGTAAATGGGCTCGCCTTGCCCTCCATGTAAGAGACTTAGAGGAGCAAATCTTGAATTATTGCCTCATGTAAATAATCTACTTGGCTTGTTCTTTTTTTTTTTTTTTTTTGGTGGGGGGGGTGTGTGTGTGAGAGAGGAACTCATGAGTCACTCGGGGCAGAGAACACTCATAGTACTTTGGAAGCTCTCATATTTCCCTTGATGGGAAACAACGGTGGGGGCTCCATCCCCAGGAATGTAAACAACACGATGTTCCTGACTGGTGTGATCTGCCCCAACAATTTGTATGTGCTAAGCCACGGAGATGTGGAGGTATTAGTTTTTGAGGAGGACTCTCATATCCCCGGAATACAAATATTCCATTCAGTAGCCTAATTCCCCTAATTTGATTTAAGCTGAATAAATAAGTGCCCCTATTAGTCTCAAATTGGAAGGTATGAAATTGAAAAATAGCACAGTGCCTTTAGTTAAGAGTGGTATTTAACCAGGGCGTCAGGGGCAGTCTCTTGTAAAGCATGTGTTATATAACGCGGGCTGGCCATACATTAGTGGAATGCATGGCATAGCTGGAATTGCTCTTCCGTTGAACAACACCAGTGGGTTTTAAAAGCAGGGGTTACTGGCTGAGGACATTTTGTTCAAAACAATTTCTTTTTCTCTGCTCCCTCCCATCGCAGAGTGAGCTCAGACTGCAGTAGATGGGAAGGGATTTTCTCTTCCTAAATGGCCAAGGGGGCCGTTTACGGTGTCACTACTATGGGATCACATGATGTTTGAGGGTGTAAAGGTCTCGAGGCAGCTGCTCCTTTTCGGATGGGATTTTCGAGGCATCCAAGAGCAGGGCCCCATGCTGTCTGCACTGAAAGGTGGAGCAAATACTTCTAGGAAGAAAAAAAAAAAAAAGCTGAAATCCTCAGAAGCTGTGTGTCTATTTGAAATGGGTTCTGGAGTCCCTCGGCTGCCTCCATGTTATAAACACCCACAGTGCTCAAATTCTTCCTTTGTCAAGGAGTCATAACAGGTGTCTCAGGAAGGATTTTTTTTTCCCAGTTAGCATATTTTCCACTTGCATGGAAAGTTTTTTTTTCTTTATTAGGAACATTCTGCCCTGGGTAGACCCCTTGCCTCGAGACATGATATGCAGACTTTCTTTGAAGCAGTAAAGGTTACTTTCACACTTGCTCAAAATTCGGCCATGCCTAGTTAAACCAGGTTGTGCTGAAGTATTGAACACCTCTGGCTGACATATGTTGGTAAGCCATGATGCACTTTGCATACATATTAACTGCGCAGTGAGTGTGTGCAACGTATTTCTAGACTCAACAAGTTCGCTTCCCCGAAACGTGCAACCTTTGACCTCCCCTCAAAAATGTTTTTATAATCCTAAAAAGGGAATGCATTGGCACTCTGCAGCAGAGCTTTTACATAACCAGCGCCCCCTCGGGATTACACTCAAGCATTTCCTCAACAACCCCCTCTTACGCACTTAATTTAAGGTGGAATTACACATTACACCAGTGGGAATGGTATGGTGCACCTTGAACTATTTACCATGTCATTGGATTTTTTTCCCCTGACGTAAATACACTCGCAAATGGACAGTCTTCAATTTACAGTTGAGTGGGAAAAAAAAAGCCAAGGACCTCCTAATGTGGCGTATCATCTTGACTGCAGCTAGGTCAATTTCCTTCGCAGGGTGGACACGTTTGTATAGCCAGCCCCCTGGGAGGTTGTTTGTATGAACGATGTGGAGAATAGACATTATTCATGTTCTCAGCTCCCCAGATAAAGGCTCTATCTCGCAGCGTATGCCGGCTTTGCATCACGTTACGCCTAAGCATTGGTGCTATTGATGTTTGAAATGGCAGTATGATGGGAAAATACAAAAATGACTGAAGCGTCTTCAGTATTTCACTGTAGACCCGAGGGTGTTCCTGTGGTTTATGTTTGAAAACTCAGCAATTGTTTACTCCCCGTTCCCCAATGTCATGTCTGTTTTCTTGACTCATTGTGTTTAGTCTGTTACAGTCATTTCTCAACTTTGCTGTATGGTTCATACATCAAACATTTAATCAGATGTGGTCTATCCCTAAACAAGTTGTCTGGCTGTGAGGTTTTTGTCCACACAGAAATTGTATAAGTTGCTTTTCTAATTGCCCTGAAACATCACCTATAAAATACAAAATAGCTGCCTACAGAATCTCTGCAAAGTGAAAGATGAATACTTTCTTTTATTTCATGATTCCCTTTGAGGAAGCAGTTCAAGTTCCTCAGAAATGACTTGCTCTGCTCATCTTACTTTAATACTGTATAGCTAACTGCAACCATGTGTGGACAATGTTGCGCCTTTGCTTTTATCAAGCTGACATTCAGACCCTCACGGGTTCTTTTCAACTCCAGCAACATTTGTGGTCAAGTATCCCATTTAACAAAATCCAGCATTTGCCTGCTGCTTTCCCCCCCGCCTCCCGTTTCTTCTTAAGCAGTTTATATTAACAGCTTGCACCTGGAATGTCACAGTTGAAGGACGGCGAAAAAAAAAATGTATACCGCTTTCAAGTTTATTATAGTGCAGAGTTTACATACTGTTGTCTTCTTTTACAGCGAGGACAGAAAGGGGAAAAAAACACCCCAACAAGGCTGAAGAGTAGAAATGATGTTTTGATGGGAAAAATATATCCACATGCAGTAAGCTGCAGTCTAACACCTGAACACTAGGCCTTGCGAATCAGAGTGCGGGAAAGTCGTACAATGCTAATTCTCATTTTAGCTCTGTTTTGGTCTCCACCAACTCCTGAGACCAGCAGCATCTGAAGCAGCCAATAGGAGGAAAAGTTGCAGTGAATCTTTACTATTAACGCCGGATTGTTTTTAGACTGGAGAAGAAATAATGTAATTCACTGTGCTGCCCGCAACTTTTAAGGAGAAATGTTTTCTTGCATGTTACTCAGTGCATGAGCCAATCAGTCCACCTTAAATGTCAATATGACAACTTTGACCGCTCCATTTCTTTTTGTTGGCTCTGTTGCATGACATACTCTGTTCCGGTGCACTCCATCAGCACTGCATCCATGTAAATGCTCCTCTGTGTTTACCAGGTAGTCACAAACTTTGTGTGTGACATTTAGTGCTCGGAAAATAGTGTCGTGTTCGGCGGCTTTATTGGAATTTTTCGGTGAAAACAAGTTTTGATGAGTGTGCTGAGACTGACCCAAAGCAGTAGCCGAACAGTGAGCTGAAAAAGACTTCAAAGCTGTGCAGAGCTGAAGGGAACTGCACTCTGGTGATATTTTGCATCGGCGAGTGACCTCCTTCACATGACATTTGTCATTTGAGCCGTTGAAAATATTGAGTCGTGCGGCTTTAAGTTTTGCATGTTAATGTGCAAAGACTCTGCTGTCATCCCAAATGCATTAGCTTAACATAATGTTAGCATGTCATCAAGCTTAAGTTTATTATGTAAGTGGCATTTCATGTTCGTATGCTAACATGCATTTGTTATGCTTTCAGATGTTATGTAAGCAGGTTTAATATCTGTTTAGCATGTTAGCAGGTTGTGATGCTCACATATGTATTGAACTAAAGACCAGCACAAGCATCAGAAAACTATGTGGCCCACCCCCCAGTTTGAAACCACTAACCCAGTGGAAGATATTACATGTTGATAGTGATAAAAGGTTGAGGGATCACCAGAGTCATTACGATCCATTCTCTGAAGACCAGGAACGGCTCAAACAGATTTCACGGCAGCCCATCCAATAGTTTTGAGATATATTCTACTCGGACATTTTCACGTCCTCTCTGCTCACAGCCGCTCTTCAACTACACCCGTGTAACCTCTCCCGATGGAATTTGTATTGGCTAATTTGCGGCGCTTATGCCTCACTCCTCCTACATGTGTTGCAATGTGACAGGTGTTGAGAAACCTGTAGTCTGCCCATGTCACATGCGGTGTTTACACAAAGCCTTTATCAGCAGCTGTGGTCTAATTCACTTTGTAGTCGATCTTGAACGTCATCCATTGTAACAGCTCTTCTTCCTCTGTTCCGTTTCAGGTTCGAAGAAATCGTCAAGAGGAACAAAGTTGAATACCACGCCGGTGGTTCGACCCAGAACTCGGTGAAAATTGCTCAGGTTAGTGTTCTCTGGCGCTCTACAGTGAGCCTGAATGTGTTTTGAATATACAGTGGTAGGCTTGTAACCTTAGATTTGTCAGCCTGGCAGCCCTGGGAATACAGAGCATAGCTGCACAGCATGTTGACACATTACAGTTTTAGGTGTTGTGAATTCATCAGACCTGCCACGGAAAGAGAAAGGCAGGGAGGATTCATAATATTTGCAGTGTTATCTAGTTGGCCTAATTTCCTGAGACATATCAAACATCAATTAGGGAGAATTACAAGTAGATGCAATTAACATGTCACAACAAATTACATCAAACAAATGCTGATCTTCTCTCTGGCTGTTAGACAGATCTGAGCATCTAAAAGAAACTGGTGATTGTCCAAATCTAAAATGGCAATCTGAACTTGAGAAGATTATTCACTGAATCCTTTTTTTCTTTCTTTAAAGTGACTGCAGTCAGTCTGTGAATTTGACATGCCGTGATTAGCCGCTGATAAGGCTTTGGTCGGCTCACAATAAACAAAGAGAAAGCATCCAGCTGAAAAATAATTCTCTTCCAAGGAGAAATGAGTGCAGAAGCTAATTGAGAGGCTGATGTTTGTGAAAGCGCCGACTCTTTCTTGTGTGTGGGTTTTTGTTTGCATGTGTCAGTGCAGTGTGTAGAGTTCGGATTTGTGCGCACGCGCTCGTGTGTGCGTGCGTTTTTGCGCGCATTTGTGTGTATCTAGCACAAGATAGTTACAGAGAGAGGGAAAAGAAAGCAGGCAGGCCCCGAGGCTGCCACCATCTCCGTGCTTTGGAGATGGTAAGCATCCTTTAAAATGGCACGCGGAGCTGTGCAACGCCACACAAACACTCTTTAATTATCAAGATCAGAAGCGGCAGCGTAAAGCTCAGTCACTCACAGACATTAACTGCCAACTTGATTTTATTCTTCCTGTGTTTTTTAAACCTTCGGTGCTTGATGCAGCTGGGTTTAAAAAACCGGTAGGCTCACTCTTCCAACAGTTAACTCCCTGCCTTTCCCGTCGTTGCTCCAGCCAGAGCCGTGGAGTTCGGTTGGTCAGTCGTAGACCTTAACAAGGACTTTTCGTGTTTGATTTAAGAAGACGCTGAAGGAGGTGCCCCAAGTTGCCTATCAGCTCCCTTGTGAAATCAGATGGAGAATGAGATTTTTATTGCAGGCCCTCGCTGGAGAAAGAGCCGTCATGGCCTCTGTGCCCTGCGAGAAGCGTTCAGTCAGCTAAATTATTCTGTCTCATAATGGCATGGCAGACCCCAGTCAAATGTTATTCTACTCTGTTTATTTGGATATTTACCCCCTTCCGAGGGAAGATGTAGAGCTGATTCTGAAATGCTCAAGATAACAAGAGTGTTTTCGTCCCACACCCAGAAGTCTCAGAAACAGTTTCTGTCAATATATACCTTGAAGCGCTGACTTTTCCACGTTTCACTTTCAGGTGATGGTGTTCTTTTATGAAAAATGTATAATGCATAACCGGCTCCCAGATTATCACATTGTAGCACTTGCAATATGTGAAACTTCAAACCCTGCTGTATTGTGGAAGCTGAACCTTCAAACACGAATGATATGCGATGCAGCACTGAATCCACATCAAAGGGCCCAGTGACTAAATGAGATGCTCGATCCAGGGCAGGTTTGCTCAGGAGCACCATTGCTGCTGGAGGAGAGAGAGAGAAGTGTTCAGAGGCTTTGCAAAGGAATCGCTGCACACGCTGGGAAAACCCAGGGTGTGGGAGGATCAATGCCTTTGCCAGTAGAACTCGCACTTTCCTCCAAAACCCAACCGCTTCATCGGAGGCTGTAATAGGTTAAATACTGCCGCTTCATCCGAGTTAAGATTCCTGCACTATCAAGGAACACCTAAACCTCGGCTTTAAGGAGATGCAGAATCGATGGTAATTGGATTTAGTCAAATGAGAATTGACCAAGCCGAAGCTTAGATGGATAAGTATTGTTTCCCTCTAACCGCCGTCTCTGCCCGGCTCTTTGATCGAAATCAAACGTTGCAGTGTTTGCTAGCGGTTGACTGGTTGCAGTCGGTGCTATCTTTAGCACTGGGACATGACTTTTTTTTTCTTCTTCTTCTTCATTTTACATGCATTACAGCTCCTGTCACTGCTTATCCTTATTCAAAGCACACATTGTGACAAACTAGAAGTCCCAAGGTAGATGTATCAACACATTTGTACTTCCTTAGCCGTGCACCAGTGCTCCTCAGTAAGCCTTAGATCTTGTTTGGATCAAGTCAGTGAAGTTGCAAGCTTGTACAGTATGCAGAGCTCTCTGGCTCTGGATCTTAAGAAGAAGAAGAGAAAACTGCAATGATAGAAGTAGGTTGGAGGTTGTTGCCTTTGCCCAGGCTCTAACAAACACCATGCCCTGAAGGGGCATCCGACATAAAGGCTCACCTACTGGATGTTGCAGGGCTGTAAGGTAACAAAAACCAGCCCAGCCGTCGCTTGCTCACATACAGCCTCGCACATCAAAGGGCTTCTGCTCAGATAGGGCACGGCGGGAAACAACAATCATATTTCTCTCAGTCATTTACAAAGTTGAAGGGGGGAAAAAAAAAAAAAAACAGAAAACAGTGGCCTTCCTGAGCATGCGATCCAGAATTTTGGTACCGCCATGCTCACGTGGTGTTTATCACAGGTGACGGAATCAGTGGGGGGAGCCAGTTGACTGGAGGGCTGTATCAAGAAGCACAGTCAATTCATTTAGACAGAACATCAAAGTCCTCCAACAGCTCCTCAGGGCCCAGAGATTGAAGTCTGAGCAGAGACAGGCTCATAGGGAGTTATTGCGGCTGCCAGGGAAGTAGATCCTACTCTGAGTGCCTCGTGTAAACCGTGCATTCTCATTATGATCCTCACAAATCAACAGCATTGACATATTTTATTTCTCTGCACTGTAAGCACGCTTTGTACCCATTCACCAACGGGACAAGTTGTTATGTTTAAGTGCCCTAGCTGTGAACGCGTCACAAAAAGTTATGATTAAGTGCGTTCCCTTTTCTTTATTTAGATTTTGTGCGGTGTTTGCAGTCTGTATCATCAATCCACCGTGATGTCTTAATTATTGTTTAGAAAGTAAAGGCTTTTGAAAAATCTGCCGTCTCTGTTATGGTTATGATGCCTGTTTAACATTTCCTCAGACTTGGTCAATCGTGGAAGGGGTGAATGGGGCCCAGGCTTGGATGTTTGGCTCTGAGCTCTTAATTGGAAACGCATGTGCACCACACTGTTGAAAGTTGTATTTAAAAAACAGAAAAATCCCACAGCACTACTTGACTTCGAGAAAGGTCCTCACCAGCTCATATTTTGTAGGGGAATACTTAAACTGGGTTTGATGTCTCATTGAAGGCATTGACTTATTTCTCGGGTTGAAAATATTCCATGACCTAATGTTTGGCTTTTGCAGCTCGTTTTGTTAAATAAATAAAGAACAGCAACTTGCCTCCATTTGAATGGGCTAAATGAAGAAATGCCTACGTCTGGTTCCACTTAGAGAAAAGAGGACAGTTAAGGAGAAAGACTGGAGCTTTTGTGTTCAAGCTATGCGACTGAACTTTCAGGAGGATGTGCTTATGTGCAAAAAACGGGCATTCACAATTTTACTGTTGCTTTCTGTTTTCGCTGTAATTTTTCTGACACTTTATGGTTAGCGCTCAGACAAATAGTCTTTGTCTGCGAGAAGACTTGGAGGGCTTTCGCTCGGCGGTGGTTCGCTCTGTCGCCGGGATCCGCGGAAAGGAGCTTTGACTTTTTTGTTTTGGTTTTTGATCACATCGAGCGAGCTTGTAGTCGCATAGATCTCGGCGCAGCTGTGCTGAAATGAGCACGCTAATGACTGATTAAAACCTGAACCCTGGTGGGCCTTTGAGTTTCACGCCGCAGAAATCAACCCTCTAAAGTATGCGCCTGTTGTTAAAGCAAAAGCCTCTTGTTTGTTTTAAGACAGGTTAATTGCAGAACCACTGTTAGCACCCGCTCTGAGCCGTTTTATGGCGCTGGGGTCTTGCCGTTTCCTTCCCATTACGAAGCAGTGGAAGGTCACAGTCTGTTAAGCTTCTTGTGAGAGATGCATGAAACCAAATGGATTTTTTTCCCCCCCTCCCTTTTCATTCCCATTTCCACTCATTCTAGACATTCCAGGTGTGCAAGTGCGCACTTGAGGGGGGCTGCCATTGTTTTTCTCGGCACAAGCAGAGGAAGCAACGAACGCCTCATTCGCTTTGATGAGCGATGTGTTCATGCGTGGGCTTCAATGTCACCCGCCATGAGGCAGCTGTGAAGTCGCAGCTCACGTCTGTGCTGCCATTTACTCAATGATGAAGTGGGGAGATCTCTGTTGGTTCCACATCCACCTCGCCTTTACACACACGTGTACGTACACACAGTCTGAGCATGTGTTCCTCCCACCTCGACTGTATTGTGACTGTATGTCACAGCTAATACCGGCGTGCATCAAATCTCAAGCTCTGTGATCACAGTGATAAAGGTTGACTAGGCGATTATGCAAGGCTTTGTCATCAGAGGGATTTGTTAACAGCCGAAGGCCCCGCCGTGTGGCGCCGTCTTTCTTGTGTTCCCTCGAATTTGACTTTCACACGAAAATGATTTGTTTGATTTAATTTTCCTCTCAGATTCACAAGATTTGTGTTGCCCTGGCGAGAAATGGCACAGATTGCTGTATAGGTGACATATTACCGTCCCCGTTGAAGTTAATTTGCCGTCAAATTTGCGACTTAATTTAAGCTGCCAAAGGGAAGACGTGGGGAGTAGATTGTAACTCATAAGTATGCATTGGAAAGAGTGTTGATTAACATTGAGGGCTCGAGAGACAGACGCACTCAATGTGTATCATCTGGCCTCAGAGGCTGGCACTGGAATTGAATGTGATATCTTGCATAACGTGTCCTTGCTTTAAGTCCTTGGTTCCAGGCTCAGGAAGAAAGGCTGCACCATTGGCTTGCTTTCTTTTTTTTTTTTTTAAATGCTTGGCTGTCGTACAGTTGCCCGGGCTCCAGGCGAGCTCTGAGTGAAATCTAAAAGGACTTGTGAAACAGACAGTAGTCTACATATCTGGCAGCATTTTCATGTCAAATTACGGAACGATATTTTGCACAGGACACTTGGTTCGCCTGCCACGTCGCTGTATTCCGCCGTTAAAAGCAGGCACTTGTGCGTTTGGTGCACAGGAGATGAAAAAATGTGCTCACATGGCAGAGGAATGGTCTGAGAGCCTCTCAGACTGTAAACAATGGTTCATTAAACGAACTATTGGTTGGAATCATCTGTTGCCACAGGTCAAGTAACTGATGAATGAAAGGATGATTGTGCATTTTACACAACTGCTCTACATTTTCGTGTGATTATGATTGAACGATGCCCCTCTCTCATATTTCCCCGCAGAATGTCTGTGGCAGTAGCATTTATTTGGCACATTCTCAGCATGCTCCCACTCTTGCGGTTGAAGTGTTGCATAGCAACTGAGAAAAACAGCTTTAAATATTTTGGTTAAAAAGGTTTTAAGAAAATAAAGAACAGCCTGCAATTACTGTTCATTTCTCCCGAGTTCATAAGTTTAAGGAGCTGTAGTATTGTGCCAAGTAATAAATGAAATACCAAATTAGGCTTTGTGTTCACTTGGAAAAACTGAGAAGCGGTATGTCTCGAATATTGCGTCCCCTTGTGCCAATTCAGTTATTCATCTGCAGCTATTTTGTTTATCGAATAAATGCTGGCAGCTGCCTGCACCTTCACTAATTCACAACTGTTTTGAAACAAAGCTCACGGTAGTTTTCAGAGTGCGGCTCGGCTCAGCTTTCGAGCCAACCGAGTATATCTGTGACAGGATGGAAAATGTGTAGGTGAGTGCAAATTTGAAGTGATGTGCCTCAGGAAAACGGATGGGGATGGAGCGACGGGGATGGGGGCGCATGTGGAGAGAGAGAAGGCTGGATGACGCACAGCAGGTGACAGACAGACACTAATAGTAATGGCTCTTATCAGTGCTTCGCTCGCTCCCTCTTTTCACATGGGCTCTGACATCCTCCTCCTACTCCACCCCCTCCATCTAGCAGGGGGTGCTGGGAGCTCGCTGGGTTGTGCAGCCCGCTCAGACGGAAAGAGCCTGCCAAACACCGGTCCCCTCACATATAAATTGCATCATTAACATCGCCTAGATTATTCCAAGCTCTCCCACCGGGTTTATGGCAGCACCGGCTCAACTTAACTATTTGACTCAGTGAAGACATTCAGGTTTCCTGAGTGAGCTGTGCTCAGATCTGCGGTGAAATGCGCCAGTTCTATTCTCTCTTAAGGTTTTAAACAAATCCAGAGGAAATCTGTCTGTTTTTTTTCACTCAGAGAGGCTTATTATATAGTCCAATGTGCTTTACTGTATGTCTTCAGTTGTCAAAACTTCACTTGTGTGTTGTCATGCACACTAAAGGAAGACTGGTTACTATTAAGCCTGGGCATATGGTGCAAATGTGTTTCACAATATTAATAACTATTTGTCAGCTTTCTAAACACATCTCCTTTAGGATAAACAACTTAATGTTTGATGCAACATGAGGCTGTGTTCCACTGCTAATGCATTATGTCAGACAAGGCTCTTATAGCCAAAACTTATAACCAAATTTGTTACAGTTACAGTTTATGTTGTGTTTTATAGCGCTGTGTAAACTCAAACATCAACGCAACATGCCAATTTAATATTATGTTTCCAATGAAAATCCATAAATGTTAACGTTAAATTATCACCGTCCTATTTGAAATCCATTTAATGATAAGTAAGAGCACTATTGTGACAATTGTGTAAAAAAAACAAAACAGTGTTAGTTATTTTTACTGCTTATCTTGCCACCAGACAGGCCCTTTCGGCGGGACATGAATTTGCTTATATTGCTGTCTTCAAAGCCAAGGTCCAAACCAGACTCCTTTGACAAAAATGGTAATTTTACCTTGCAGAACGTCCGAGTTGCTGGTCTGCCTCGATTGGTTAGTTTGTGTTATTATGTGTCTTCAGTGAATCCTTACTAACCCTTTAAAACGCTGAATAATCTGAACTATCCCTTTAATGTACAAACAGAAAAGTAAACCAAAAAAAAGAGGCTCCGGTTAGAGCTTATTAAATATGAGGATTTGTTGCTTTCTGTGTTTTTATGCCATTGTTAACAAAAACATGTTTGGGCTTTGGACTAAAGAAACACAAATGAAGAGATTCATTATTAATAAATGCGCTCGCTGCAGTTCTAATACGATTCCAGTGAAGATCAGTCAATGACAATTTACCTGCCAGCTCTCGTTGCTTTAAACTATGTGTAAACACCAAATACCACTTGACCCTATGCTGCTAACTGTCCTTTCTTTAAACCATGCAAGACAATCCGTGATCTGTTGTACCTCAGAAGGAGGCTCTTAAGCCCAACTGACATCTGCAGTGGAGCTGGATGGAGCTTCCTCCTCAGATCAGTTGGCAATTAACTCTGTAATTACTATCCGAGGTCAGGGTTAAGCTCCGAGTTAAAGGTTGGAGCAGCAAACATTTTTATATGATCCTCTTACTCTATTATCCTTTCTCGCTGCTACAAGGTTTTACCTCATGGGGAGAATACATTACATAAAGCCCCTTGGCAATTACTCCTCAATGAATATCCTCATGGCGTATAGTCCATATGATTAATCTGGAATCCCCTCTGCCCCTGTCCAACCGCAGGCCTGGCTCTGCTTACCATGCAAGTTTCATTTTCACCTGAACAAATGGTTCCTTTAGACAAAAAGTGCCAACCTTTTACTTTTACTGGCTGCTTGGGAGGAAAAAAAAAACAGAACAAGAGTGGAGAGAGCGCAGCCTCCTGCAGTAAAAACAGATATTCCAACAAGGAGAAAAAGGAGGGGTGGGGTCAGAGTGGATGGTGGCGGTGGTGGTGGGGACTTTTCTTTTTTTTGGGGAGGGGGGGGGGACGCTTAATAGTGGTGAATAAAGGAACATTTATTTTTGTGCTTCGGTCTGTAACAGCCTCAGGAAATAGCTCAGTCTCTTGATCGCGAGCAAATCCTATTAACTTACAGTGCTCTCACTCAGGGTAATGGGCTCCACCTTGAGACTTGGGAGAGCACTTTTCCCTCTGACACATTGATACCGGTGTCTGGAGGGCTTGGCGTTGGGTAGTCTAACACTCGGGTAGAGACTAATCAAGTCAAACAATCTGCCGGGCTGGAGCAACACGGAGTGAGGATGTTGATATCCAGCGAGCTCATTCAACAGGCCCCTTCACACGTTCCTAACCCAATACCAAAGGATCAGTGCACGGGATCAGTTCAAGATCAGGTTATTCGAGCCCCTGAGAATTGTAAAGCGATCCCTGAGCAGCTTTTGCTTTCTCAGGAGTGATCGGAGCTGTCGGCTCTGCTATAGACTGCTAGGGCCAGGGCCAAAGGGAACTCCTGGGGTCTCCATTTATTTCTGGCCAGCAAGGGAAGAACTGTGTGTCTGGGAAAGTGTTTGCACTGTATGTCTGTGTTTGTGGGAGAAAGTGAGAAAGAGAAACTCAATTTACAGTATGTGGGTAACCACCGTCCCGTTGCCAATTGGTAGAGAAACTCCAATATCTTCTAGTGAAAACATGGGGCACCTCCAGTTTATTATTTTCTGTCAGGAATATGATGTTTTCAAAAATGGCTGTAGTTAGTTTAAAGCTGCCACATATTGTTAGCAGCCCACTGCGAGAACCTACCAAAGCAAAACTACTCCAATTAAGAGACTGCACTGGATTTGTGGGCGGCAACAGCAAATTGCTTGTTTCCCCACACATGTTTTTTGAGCGTTAGCACCCGTTGAAACCCTCCGAAGCCTCATCTAAACGCGTCCTAAACGTGACCATGTTTGATGCTACGTGACACCGCTGATGGATCGCGTCAGCGTGGACCCGCTCATAAATCCATGTTCAATGGCATGTTCTTCTCCTTTCACCATTACCCCCTGTGCCTGCCGTCGTCCGGCTGTCTTATGTCTGCAGAGTTACAGTGTGCACCTGTCAGATACAATTTATGGCAAGCAATTTGTTGTGTACCATGGGAATCGCAGTTTCTTGACAACTTTTTTTTCAGTTCTCTATTTGTTGCACATTAGACGTGGATGTTTCTCCTGCAGCATTTCTGGCCAACAGGGAAAATTAAATATCTGTTTTGTCATTTGTTTTTTTGTTCAGATAAGTTGAAGGATTGCACCCCCCCTTCCCTCCCCTCCCTTTAAAAAAAAAAGTGCACTGTCACAAAGCTGAAGACGAGGCTGCTTTTCCAAATGCACTGGAGGTACATGGTTTCCTCCGGACGGCAGCATTAGTTGGCTTGCGATGAGCTGTCACCAGCTTTGTTTGATACAATAAAAGGAAATGAATGCACAGCAATTAGATGTTTGTTCTGTCTTATTGTTGCACGACTGCGCCACCGCTGCTTGTGCTCTCAGCTAGGATTATCGCCCCTAAGAGGGGGAAGCATTACAAAATGACAGCCTCTCATGTCGAACAAGTCAAGCTGATTCAGTGAATATTGAAGAGTTTCCCACCACATGTTCTCCTGCATGTTAAGGGAGCAGCGTTAACCTTGTTTTGATTTGCATCTCCTTAGCAATTAAGATAATATGTCGTAATTAGAATTTTAATGTACCGCTGTGAGATTTTTGATAATTATACAGAATTCTCCGCGGTGATTTTCTCTTGCCTGCTTGTCTTCACAGATGAATTCATGGCTGATTAGATCACTGCTCTAATCAGATTTGAGTTACATTGTAAGATAGCTTCCTACATGTCTCTGTCAAGCTGAGTTACTCAGTGTAACTGTGAAACAGTTAATGTGACAACACATATGTTCGATAGGGAGTTTACAAATTGTACTTTGTACAAGCAGCAGGTTGCACCGTGCAGCAGATAGAGAGCTGAGGTGGAACTTCAGTCTGTCAGACACCTATAATTAAGTATAAACGCTGGTTAGCTGAATACAGGGTTGAGGTGATGTCTTGTACTGTGAAACCACTCCCTCCTTCACTTGTGCACCGTTCTTTGCAAAATAAAAGCTCAACAGTTTGCTCTTGCTGTGAGCAGTAAATGGAGATTTTGGACATCACTGATGGTGTTGAAACACATTTAGCAGTGACTCTTTGTTGCATAAAGGGGCTGAAAGTGTTGTGCATACTTAACATTTTTGCACTTTTACTGTGCATTATTACACTGTTTGAGGGCACCATATATCACATTTAGTTTTACACTGCTAATTTGGACACTCAAATAAAATGTACTTGTAGTAACAAAAAGGAAGTCTGATACCTGTCTCAGCTGCTAATAGATGATAAACTGACCTTTCAGCTTAGGCAGCGGCATAGATTTTGCAGTTTGGCCGCTCTTAAAATATCTTAGTATTACACATATTGATCAAGGATAATAAAGGACCAGGATCTTGTTTTCACCCTAGTGCCACCAAAGGGTCGAATTTCCCCCTTTTCCAATGCTTCAGTTCATAGATATACCTTGAAAAAATCAATGAATGTCCAACATTAACATCAGCTAGCCATATGGATGTTAGAATGCTAGCGTTGCCATCTTAGCTAGCATAATATACCTTGCTAACATTAGCATGTATCATAGCATGCGAATGTGCTGAAATTAGCCTGTTAACATGCAAAGTGTTTGCTAATGCTATACATTTCAGGTAAAGACGCCGAACATTTGCATCAGCTTCATAATAAATTGGATACTATGCTAAGCTAGATATATAATAACAGTAAGTGTGACCTCATTTAACAGATCAACATTTCCTCAAAGTGGTGGTTAAGTGTTTACTTTTTTATCTCATCACTCTGACATGAACATAATGAATGAATCCCAGCTTTAATTGATTGTGTTTTAGTAGGTCAAACTGGCATTTCAAATTGATGTGAAGCTTCTCCTGCTCGGATTAGTCCATACGCCCCACAATGCAACACTAGGATCATTCCACATAATGCATATTTCATCAGTATACCTAACCTCAATGCATTAACTATGGTTGTTTGTTGTGTGTCTGCCTGTGTTTTCGCAGTGCTGTTTCCTAGCTGCTTGTTTTTATTCAGCACGAGACAGCAGCCAATATTCCCCTTGGCCTTTTCACTACAACAGTACAAACCAGTCAATATTGGCAGGAGAATATTTTCCTGCCCCAAGTTGCCGGAGTATCAATACTTGAGGACGATAACAGGGGCCAGGGTAAATGAACAGATATCTGCAAAGAAAAACTAAACCTGAGACCTCTTTGTGGTGCGAAATTGGCCACCACAAAGGAATTAATGACGGATCCTTCCAGCATAATTGTCTAATTATGCCGGGCAGATGGGGCACTGCTTTAACTAGGACACATTGTGCTACCTCTCCAGACTCTCCACAACAAAAGGCAAACCAGTGTGACAGCCTCTTCAGCAGTGAGTGGGAGGGAGAGTGAAAGAAAGAAAATGGAGAGAGAGTAGAGGAGAGGAGGGGGAAAAAAAACTGGGTCTGTCACTGAGCCATTCCTCCACTCGATATGTTACCACAGAAACAAATGTATGGTGTAAACACTGCGTGGATCACAGCTCCTGGGAGGTGAATCACTGCAGTGTAATGAGGTTGGTTTACATGCTGCTTCTCAGCTTCCCACCCAGACTAACTCAATACTTAAACCCTCTAATTAAAGAGAATCGGCCACTCGATAATTGATCACATCGGCTGCCTCGGCATACGCCGTCACTGTGAGGCTTCACACCACTGTTTATTAGAGCTGTCTGCCTGCTTTGTCTCCTGGGAGGGAAGAGAGAAGAGAAATGTTAGAGGGGAGGGGTAGGTAGGGATGAAACAAAGGTAAACATGTAAAGAAATTAA
The DNA here is from genome assembly GCF_039877785.1 of Chaetodon trifascialis. Lineage (NCBI taxonomy): Eukaryota > Metazoa > Chordata > Actinopteri > Chaetodontiformes > Chaetodontidae > Chaetodon > Chaetodon trifascialis. Next base: position 8,415,653 of record NC_092076.1, on the reverse strand, counting down.
ATCTCCTTTCTTGAAAGCTGCTGTTAAAGTAGCAGTGGGACGTGCAGTCGAATATCACATATCAGTTTTTGTCTCAAGGGTCTTTCAGGCACTTCGGCTGCACATGCCACTCAGTGGTAATACTGCCAGTGTTTGGAAGCATTACTCCCCGCATCAAAAAGTTATTAAAGGGGCATTAAGTAATCTATGACCTGTATTGACCTCTATCTGCGACCAACAGGAATTACAACAACACTGACGAAGCTCTGTGTGCCAATCCATACTTCTCTCAGCACGTTTTGAGTGTACAGTAGTCAAGGGGGTGCTTGATTTCTGAGTGCGACGTTCATGAAGATCGTTGTTCTAGGAGCTAATGTGCAAAGGGACTTTCAGACGGTGGTGAGACAGCTGCAGGGACATCTCAGAGACAAAAACTAAGCATTAAAAAACACTTTTTTTTCTTATTGTGAGGAGTAATTAAGCAGATGTATTCCAAAGTTGCAGTTTGATTGACGTCCCTTAAAGCAAGTCTTGTAATAGTTCCTGTTGGTGGAAAACAGAGGAGTACATTGATTTCTTAATATGCTAACTGTTCAACCAGTGGACAATTAAAATTAATGTATTCCACATATCGTGTCATATTAATATGTAGTATAAAATTGAGACAAACGTCTGGTGCAGCTTTTTGAAGCCTGATAATAATCACACTAAAAACCATCATAATTTGCACGTTTGAAAGCACAGTTTGGGTTTTTTTTTTTTAATATATATACATATATAATAGTCATTTTTACTCTTTACTTCCTGGTCTCTTGGTGAAGAATAAGTAAAAGGTGTTTCATATGTAAGAAAATGTGGCTTCGATGGGAGTCTTTGCACATTAAACATTGTGTAACAGCGATGCAGGTGTAAGCACACTTCTCCTGTTTTTATTTGTTTTGTTCTCCCCAGCCAGCTCCTCTTTCTCACTTGCGTCTTGTCAGACTCAGGTTATTATTGACCCGCGTTAGCTTTACCACCGAGGTCCATCACTGTGTTTTGAAGCAAGCGGACAGGAAGTGACAGAACTGACTATTGAGCAGCCTCAGGACCTTTGACTTATCGATTTCCTCTGACTCCCTGTGGATTGGGGTAATTGCTGAGTTTCAAAAATTGATTTATGGAAAGTAAATGTATCATCAAGGCTAGCACTGGGACCGGGACGGAAGTGGATTGACAGCAAGGAGAGAAAAGAAGAAACACAGCTGCTGGAGGAACATAACATACAGTAGCATGTATTTGTGGTAAATGGGTCTGGGAGTAAATACGCAGAAACACCTGCAGGGCAGACAGAGCAGGTTACTGCAGGCAGACCTGAGCAGGTGTGGTGGAGTCGAGGAAGATGTACGACCGCAGTCTGTCTGTTGAGCTAATTTCTTCTGAAAGGTTTTTTTTTTGGTCCTTTTGTTTGCTTGAATTTATTTTCTATGAAGAATTAGCATTTAATATTTGTAACATGATTTGGTGCATGTCACTGTTGCCTTGGCAAAACGCCGACTAGGTATGGAAGTGTGAGAATGTAAAGGCAAATAGCTATAATTAAGGCTTATTCATCAAAATGACTTTTTGAGTGGAGTCACCATTATTAGATTTGCTCTGTAAGTTACTTCTCATTTGTATTTACGAGCTTTGCAGCGACCTGACCTTGGCCTCAGACAAATAATTATAGTTTTCCTTGGCCTGATGTTTTTGTACAGAATGATCTGATCAGTCTGTCATGTCTACTTTGGCAGCAGCCCATTTGGCAACTCACCAAAGAGAAACATATTATTACAAAGTGGGTGTAACTTCCTTGTGCCAATCACAAAGTGCTGGTTTGGCATTTCTGAATTCCTGCGGCTGGCAGCTGTTAGCGATTTCTCTGACAGCCTTTTAAAGAAGCTTGCTGGGGCTTTCCCATCATTAACAATTATATTAAAAAAAATATCCTTGCATGCACACACGTATACATACTGTACTTAGACTGTGCTGTACATACTTTACACTGGGAGACCAGAAGCATAGAAACCCCCGCACATCGAGATATAAGACGACATGCACGAGTGCTTCGTCAACTTGTTTTTGTCGGCACTCTTTTCAAATGAGGCAGACAGAAATGTTCGGAATACTTTCAAATGTAATGAAATCCAACAATGTGTCACAAACTGCAGCTTGAAAACATAAAGTTGAATGAACACCTCTCTGAAATAGTGCTAACAGTTAAAAAGTGGTTGCTCTACCAAGGCTGCATAATCCTCTAACCTCTGAAATGCTGTTATTATTAAATATGATTTTAATACTACACATCAAGTGGATCAGCAGCGATGTAAAGGATAAGGTTCTATATTTTTCTTATTGTCAACAAATCCCATGAAATGATCAGAACTAGCAGTGAATTGATCTACTGACAAGTATTACCTGTGCCACAGGCTTCCACTGCAGCCCAAAAACACATTAAATGAGCCACACTGACGCTTTAGCTGACACTTCATTACGATGAACACAGCCATTGGAGTTTCTTTTGAGTCAGTCCTGCAAACGCCGTCCTGTGGCAGTAAATACTCACTACTAGAGCAACGGAAAATAGTCCCCCAACAAATGCACTATTTACTCCTTTGTGAGTAATATTTGCTGAAAGCTGCAGTTGTGTTTGTATTGGATTGAATTACAATGTAGAGTACAGTGGTTTCTATTTTTCTGGTTATTAAGCATAAAACCTCTCTTTCAAAATATGTTTTCTTGTTCTCCTAATTGCAGCTGTGGATAATACATCTCTCCTGAAAGAGGCTAGCATGTCTGCCGTCATTACACTGCATGCTGCATGCTTTATACTGGACAGGAGAGATGTAAATTGATGCAGTGAGCGTGATTTGTTTCATACACACATTTGGTTTACACTTAAGTGTGTAATACCAGAAGAACAAGCACAGCTTTTTTTTGCCCTCTGCTTATGTAGTGTTTCTGCAGAGGTTACAAAGAGAAGTTAAGTTTATTGAACTTAGTATCCTTCTGCACACACTGGTTTTTATTTCAAGGGTGTGAGAGAGACACAGCACTTCCCCCTGGCTCGGAGCAGATCCTCTGTGCTGTGTTATTGTAGTGGTGACCTTGGTTCTTCTCTAAAAGCCTTCTGTCGGTGCAGATTCTTACAGGCACACAGCCGTGTAGTGTTGGCTGAAAACTCATTGAATCTGCTTCGCCAAAGCCAACAGGGCAGAAGGGTGCAGGTGCTGCACTGAAATTGGTTTGCTTTTTGCTTAAAAAGTAAAGTGTGCTTCACCCAGAATGGCTCTCTCTAAACAGTCCCTGTAACCAGAATCGGCTCCCTGTGCTCCACTTTGGGGTTATGGTTTGACTGGAATTAAAAAGTCTGTTTACACTGTGCGAAACAAATATACAGTATGAATTGGATTCTGATGCTAGACTGTATATATTTGGGTTATGAAAACTGCTCAGATGGTGATATGTGGCCATTCCAGTAAATATTCAGTGTAGGATGGGAGTTGGGTGAATCAGCCTTGGCCCACGCTCAGTTTCTAAAGATTATTATGAGACTGTGATTTCAAGGAGAAAATAGACTGAATGAGATCGAATTTGCTTTTTTGGCACAGGCAAAGGCTGGTTGGCACAGGGAACAATATCTAAATAGAAATCACTTTTTTCACTCCAGTTAGATTTAACTGGAGTGCATTGTCCTCCTTTCTGGCTCAGAAACTTTGCTGTCTAGAAATGTGAAAGTTGCAGCCGCAGAGTTTCGGTGTATTAACATTATTGGCACACGGGGTGTTATATCTGGCAAGGAGAATCCATTTTGAGCGAGTTTGGAAATACTGTATATGTTAAGAGCATCTGTCACAGACCTTAGTTTCTTCTCTTAACCTGCAAAGCGTTAAATAGGTCAGTAACATTCCCCTTCTTTTTGTTGTAAAACGCACAGGATACAGGACCAAATCATTAGCATGGATGGAATCCAGAGCATTAATGGTAACCAGGCAGAGTCGAATGACATTGTTATTGCAGCCGTTCCCGGGAAAGTGAGGGGAGCTGAAAATTTATATTTGATTTATTGCTGGTTTTGAATTTATGTTCCAACTCTCAATAGGAAAGTAAGTGATCTTCGCCCGGCTTCTCACAAGAGAGGGCCCCACAGCATCTGGTGCTGGAAACATCTCTGTATCAAACAGAGTTCCTTCTAGTTTCTCTTTGCGCTGCTTAACCACCAAGAATTTACACCTGTAGGGGATATAGTATTACTATGTTTATTGGACTGGATTCAAGTCTGAGCCTTGAGAAATTATCAGATGAGTGAAATAAGCTGCTCTTTGTGGGAAATGTGGAGCGAGAGGTTACCAGGCACACATTATTTTTGTTGCGTACTAACTGATTAGCTGCTATTTGCTACTATGCTATTCATGATTGCAAACGTGCAGCTATAAGTCGTTATTTACATTAGTTTATTGTGTACTAAATAGAGTTTGATAGGTCGAGTGTCTGCTCAGTATTGAAAGCGTTACGACATGTATATAAAGATCTTTAATCTGCGCTGCTCAAGTGCTGTTATTTATTAGGAGTTCTTTTTCCAGCAGCGTACACTGCGGATGAGAGCAGAAATATACAGCTCACTGTCACTGCGAGTGTGCTTTTGAATCCTTGAAACATCGTATCTCCGCATTATTATCTGCTTGAAGTGATGATACGAATACCATTCTTTATGGTTTGGTAATAACTGCCTTATTTTTCATAGGGACGCACAGCATTATTTATCACTGGCAGTGTTCATGGGGATTAATGATGCATAACTCTGTCGGAGTTGTCTGGCATACAGCACCAGCCGAAGGAATCTGGAAGGTTATCAGAGCAATAAATCCCAAGTTTTTTCGCCCTTGTTTGTCACGATGCACTGCAGCAGCCAGTAGTTATGACGGTTCCAGCTTGTCCCCCCCCATCCCACCCCCACCCCTCTCTCCCTCTCTCTGTAAGCCGTCAGAAAAATAACACAACTTGTTTAAGCTGCCGGTTGATAAGGTGGAATTTGATCGCGCAACCTCAGAGTTCAAAGCGGGCAACTGTTCTTGAATCTTCTCCTTATTACGTTGATTCTGTCTGCTTCCAGCTGGATGATGGGGTGTAGATAAGGAGCGCACCGCACATTCTCTCCACCTCTGATGTTCGTTCTTGGCAACGAGAGCACGAGCACAGTCTGTTCAGTCTTGCATTTTAACTGTTTTGTCAATTGCTGTCATCCAATTCTGTTATGTCTATAAACTGAAAATTAAATTAGGTGTGCAGACTGTTACACAAGTTCAATCTATACCCGCCCAACAGCAGTATTTCTTTCTCATGGCTTATATTCTGTTTAATTTATTGAATCAATTGCCCCTTTAACTTGCCAAGCAGGAGGAAGCCATCCATGCATTGTCCATGATCCGGGCAGAGAGGAAGATTCAGTCTATTAGTGCAATGATAGGGCCTTTACTGCAGCAAGCTCACTGATTGAATGGCATCCTTCTCAAGGTCAGGCCGGAGCTAAGAGCTATTTTCTGCTTACCTGTGCAGCCAGCCAGCCACAGAATCTGCACACAAACTGCCTTTACACCAGCGAGCTTAGTAAGCGGAGAAGCTCATCACTGATATTTCCAGCTGGTAACATGAAGAGAAACCTCTTTGCCTGCAGAAAAGGACACAAAGGCATGAGTAATATGATAAGTGGGATCTTGCTACAGTGCGTAAAGACATTAGGAATGTTGTTTTTTGATCTGCGCCAAAGGGCCGAATCATATCCTCCCATTGTGTCTCTGTCAAAGTAAACCAGTGTGGTAAATGTGAATCAGTTCGCAGCGAATGCGCAGACGGGGTCAGAGGTCAAACTGGGAGCGCTGTTGTTTTGTCTGCTTGTTTCTGATGAATGTGTTTCCTCGAAAACACAAGCATCTGGCTGAAATAATGCGGCATGATCACCATTAACAGAATACGTGGCAGCCTTGTTTTAAGCTGCTTATGTTCAGGGGCCTGTTTTATATATGTCCAAATCACTGAAGGGTGGCAGCGATCCAGCAGTGAATAATGCTAAGAGATTAGGGTCAGTATTGTCTGGGATGTCTAGTTTTTGTTGAATAATCTTCATCATCATTTCGCTGATGCTAAATTATGTCACAAAATGCAGTCATTACACACATTAGAGCCCACTTCCTCCCAGCAGCTAATGTTTTGAAGTGAATTTTCCGCACTGTCACATTAAATTTAGCCGGGCCTGACCTGTGCTAAGCCCTCAACCGGGGCTGTCATTTGGCGTATGTTCAGAAAAAAAAAAAGAATCTCTTCGGTAATATGGATAACCCACGCTGTCACCGTATCCGGGGGGGTGCTGCCACCTCCACGAGATCAAAGCACCGTGTAAATCCGCCATACTGCATACAGGGGAGGTGTGGAAGAGGGGGGGCGGCGGGGTAGAACTGATTCACCTGTGCAGGGGTCGAGCACAGCTGCACTCCCACCAGCTGGAGCCCATGGACCGCAGATAGGATTAGAGGCTTTGGCTGCAAAGGTCCCTCATCATCTCGCCGTCTGAACCTTGTATAGCAACAACCCCCGCAAACAGAAATGCCACTTTATGATCACTTAATAACACCCCCATCTTCCCTTCATGCACACACTCAGTAAATCAGCTCATGTGCTTTTATAGCCGCCATTGTCTCTGCAGATAAATAGGACAACCCAGCAGTCTGGGAATCTGGTGTGGAGCCCCCCCCCCCCCCCCTTCAGAAAGGTATTACTGTACGGCCCGTGATTGTGGAGCTGCTCCCCGGCTTCTGTATCCGAGCTCAGCCCCTCATGCCTGCCAGGTAAACCCGTCTGCCTCTTTGCTGTTGCGATATGGGAGTTTGGCTCTGACTGACTGAAACAACGTCACCTTGTTTATCCTGTAAATAATTCACCCCTCCCGGGCAACAGAAACAAAATCAAGGTTGTGTGTTTAACAAGGGAGGCGAGGAATGAAGAAAAGCCAAAAAGAAAAAAAAAAAAAAAAAATCAGGTGTTTCCTTTTCAGATAAACTTGCCGCCTGGGGACAGCGACACATCCCTGATTCCTATGCAGTGAGAAGATGCTGCAGTGAGATGTGTTAGGAGGTGTGTGTGTGTGTGCGTGTACGTGGAGGGGTTTATTTTGTGTGCTCACTGAAACTTGCCCTTTGATAGCTCTCTGAAGAGGGTGCACAGATACTGTCGGGGACATTCTTGTCGTGTTTAACATCAGAACCTATGGAGTGTGTCAGCGCGTCATCGAGTTTGATGCTTATCATCGGGGGCTGCTCCTCGGAGCTGTCACCTCCCCGCCCGCCGCCCCGTGTGTGACACACGTGTATGCGGACATGCGAGCTGCCTTCTTTTGTTTTGGTGTTTGTCTAGCATCACTCCCCTGGGGTAGTGTAACAGTGTCTTGTATAGACACGCTGTTTATTTCCTTCTCACTTGTAGCATCCTCTCTCTGCTCTGTTGTGGCTTTTTTTTTATTGGTTGGGTTTTAAATATGGCTGACACCACGTACAGTCCATATGACATGTTTGTTATGGTGTTGGCTTTGTACTGTCGCACATTGACTCAAACGATATTTACATGACGGAAAAAAAGAAAATCACCAAAAAATGTTCATGCATATGTGGAAATCCAAAATTCAAAAAAAGTTGAGCTGCTGTATAAAACAGAATAAATAAGTAATAAAACAGATTGTGATACTTTTTGAATCCTTTTTGACATAGACTCAATTGAAACAGTAAAGACAATGTATTTAATGTTCATCATCTTCATTGATTTTTGTAAATATCTGCTTATTCTGAATTTGATGCAGTAACATGTTTCAAACAAGTTGGGACAGGAGCAAAAAAAAGACTGGGAAAGTTGTGGAAAGCTCCAAAAACACCTGTTTGGATCATTCCACAGGTAAACAGGTGATAGTATCATGATTGGGTGTTAAGGGGCATCCTGGAAAGGCTCAGTCGTTCACAAGCGAGGACGGAGCGAGGTTCACCGCTTTGTGAACACATTGTAAGAATGTTGTCGGTAAACAAATCTGTTTACAAATGATTTTATTCTCTTTAGATTTATGTTTTACACAGCATCCTTTTTTTTTTGGAATCAAGGTTCCTGGCATCTGTCTGTTGTCAGGTATCTAATAAAAACCAGAAAAAAAGAAGCATGCGCAATATCTGTCTATGAACCTGACATGTTACACGTCGACCCCCCCTCTCTATTCCCAGTGGCTGATTAAAAATGCGACATATATCACATGCAGAATACAAATGCCATCTGAAGTGGGAATCAGCACTGAAAAGCCATCATCAAAGTTACTGGTCCTCAATTAATTATGTAATCTTGTTGCGGCGTCGAGTCTATTAGCGTAACAGTAGCTGATGGAGACGCAAATTGATTTGCATTCGCACAATATTTTAATGCAAAATAACGAACTAATGAGGACATGTATCCCCGTCTTCGTCTGGTTGCACTGGCACAAATCCCTATGTTGTTAACTCGGTATGGATGAAAACAGGGAACATCTTCAGACACACTTAATGATACATGAAATTGTATCATTACTTCAAACAAGTTGTTGTGGCGAGACATAGCACAGCGAAGGATTGAGGTGTTAACCAATAGGATATCAGGATCAGTTTGATTTGATGGGAAAAGCTGAAGCGTGGGATTGTACAAAAATCTGCAATGGACTTCTTAGTCACGCCTACGAGTGTAACGTCATTGCTGAAATCGCTGAAGATAAAAAATGTACCTTTAATGGGATCTTCGCAGATGAGACTTTAACCTCAGTTAAATTCCAAATGTAATCCTGAAGCAGAGCCCAAACAGTAGGAAATGCTCGCAGATTGTACAGTATATTTGAACGTCATTAGACAATCAGTCATCTGTGTATTGTCCTGCAGCCAGAGCCTAAAGCTGCACGGCAACTGTGAAACAACCATTACAAAAGCAGACTTGAGTCGTGATACACAAGCCTCCCCACCATGCTGTTGTGTCAGCAAGGGACGAGCCAGGAACCGATCTGAAGACAACGAGGATCTGGATATTTGAAGCTGATATTGGGCCAGATTCCCATCAGGCTACACGCTATGCCTCCCCTTTGAGTGTTGATTGCAGAGAGGAGAATGTGGTTGACTGATCTGAAAGGAAATTACTGGAGAGAGAGCTTATCCATGCCTTTGACTGATAATCAGCTCATTATCGTGTTGATCATTTACAGCTCTCCCCCTCGTCTGCTCTCTATTCTTTTAGCTGTGTCACTGAAGCAGAGCACAGAGACTTTTAATGGCTTGGCAGGGAGCCCGCTTTGGTGAGGCAGAGTTAAAACAGCCATGCTAGCCCTGGCTAGTCTCCACTTCTACACAGTACGGGTCCCCACCCCACTTATCAACCCTCCCAGGGATGAGAAAAAATTAAAGAAAAACAACAACAGCGACAACAACATATGCAACCCTGACGCGAGCGGTGCCCTAGCACCCCAACATGGTTAACTGTGCATGAAATTGAACTGATTGGAGTTATTGACCAGAAGGCTCCAGCCCCTGAGAGGACAGGGAGGAGGCGGGGGTGGCTTGTGTGTTACCTGATTGAGTGAAAAATCCTCGGCCGGTTGCTTTGATGCCCGGCACTTTACAGGAAAGAGTGATTTAATGGAAGCTGCCAGACCTCATCAATGTCAGCGCTTGTGGTGAAGGCCCTCCGCTCCGCCGTGCTTTATATAAAAGCGCTCGCCATGACAGGTCCTGATGGACAGATGTTTGCTAGTTGTTTTAACTGCACAGTAAAAAGAAACACGGATATCAGCCTCCACCTCTGGCTCTAAAAGACAGGCTGTGGAGCGAGAGCAGGCTGTTACAGGCCACCCCGGCGTGCTGCACCCTCACCCTCTGCTATTTTAGGCCTCTATAAATAGCCCTATTGAATTTTTGCCGGGGTTGATAAGCCTATAATTAATGTGACCATCATTAGGCACGGACATGTTCTTCTCAAGAGGACCCCGCTGGTGAGGTGAAGGGAGGAGAATGGAGACTTCTCCTCTGTCCTTGTTTTAAGGAGCACCGCGAGAGGGTGGAAACTGGAGTGACGGCCAACCAGCTTCCCGGTGATGTGCAGAAGGCGCCACTTTGTTGTCGAGCTGCAGGATAACACACAGCGTCATCTATCAACTCCCCGCAAAAAGCCCACTGTGCAGCGTCTTCAGTAGATCTGAATTGCATTGGAATTGCATCATTAATAGAGCAGAAATGATTCCCAGCAACTCCGGGAGAATACATTGACCCCTGAGGGAGACTAGAAACAAGACAATGTTTTTACAGGAGGAATATCTAACTAGAAGGTCCCATTACCACTTCATCAATATACAGCAGCAAGTGAGCGAGAAGACGGAAGAAGGGAGGGGAGACGGGAAAAAAAAAAAAAAGCAGAAGAAGAGGGAATGTAATAGCTTATAGTGCTAATGGCAGTCTGAGCGCTCAAGTCCCAAACATTCAGCCGCCTCATCTCATCTGGGCTGTGTAATTGCCCTCCTGGAAGCTGCCACGCGAAGCGGCTGCCGCTGTAGTGAAGAGTGGCAGCTGCTGGATGTTGAGGAGCAGGCCTAGGTCAGCTCCCCAAGTGGGGCTCCTCGCAACCATGAGATGTCATAATTAATAGCTATCCGGGCCCCCCGGGGGCCAGCGTTGGATGGGTGAGACTATTTGGGTAAATGGAAGCCAAACAGAGAGAGACGCCCGCCTTATTCTCCAGTTAATATAATGTATACTTATCATCTCTTTGCCTTCAGCGAGTACGCCTGTGCGGCATCTTACCCCCTGCTTTTCAGGGATATTTTTCTCGCTTGTTTGTATTAGGTTTCCCTTCCGTATCTAAACGCACCTAGAGATCGTTCTCTGTTGTGTATCATGGGAACTTATTAATCTTTGGGGACCGGCGTTCTCCCTAGTTAAGTAAATATACATGAGCTGCTGCGCATGATACAAGCTCCAAGCACCTTCAGAAAAATCTGTTAATTCAGCTTCCCTGTTACTTCCCAACCTCCTCTCCGACTCTCTCTCTCTGTCTCTAACATGCCGCCTGGGGGCAAATCTCACTCTGTCTCATCTGCTGCTTAATTTCACTGGAGCGGCCCTCAGTAATGAAGCGCCTTGATGTACATTTGCCAATTTCTGCCTCTGCCACTGCGGTATAATTGGGATGTGACTAAGCATGAATACCCAGCACAGGGTTGGTTGACCTCTCTGCAACCCCGCGAATAGCGCTTTTGTCATAATGGAGGTATTATCTCACATAATCTGGGAATGGAGAGGGATTGTCTGCAGGGTGCCAGGGATGGAAATGAATTGATATAACTCCTCGCTCCTGTGCACCACAGAGGAGGAAAAAAAAAGCCCTGCAAGATACATTTTTTTACATGTTCATAATGAAGACATTTTCGTCTTATCTATTGCTGCTTTGTGTTTATTGGAGTAGGAGAGCAGCTTCTGGCAAAAGCAGGGGAGGGTTTTTTAAGGAGGGGAGGGAGTTTTGATGCTGTGGCACTAGAGAGGATTTCTGTGTGTGTGTGTGTGTGTGTATCAGCCGATTCCCTGCGTGGGTGCACTGTGTACTCATGCACATGTTAGTGTGTATGTGTGTCTGTTAATGACCCTGTAAAATGACAAGCTGAGCTGGCAGTGAGAGTACAGCCGACGGTCAGGGGAGAGGGAGAGGAGGTGGAAGAGGCAGGAGAGTTCAGATGGGGGTGGTGGTGGTGGTGGGGCGGGGGTATGGTTGCGAGGTCGGTGGTTCCACTGTGATTCACCACGCTGTCATCAGAGGGACAGGGGCCCCTCAGTGGCCCTCTCTATTCCCACCTGAGAGGCCTGCAAATGGAGGGGCCGCGCTGTCATTATTTACAGCCCGCAGCTCCTAACCTTGGATTCGGAGCTCATCACAGCGAAGGGAAAATCAGATAGGACTTGACGTGTACCCGAGCCAGTGACCTTGATAAGTGTGAGGTGCCTGCAGCAAGAGGTTAGGGAAGAAGAGCTCGCTTCTGTCGGCTTTCGCTGTGGATTTGCGCGTGCGTGTTTGCACATGTTAGTGTGTATTTCAGCCAGGTGGGGAGGGGCGGCGGCGCACAGCTGAATGACTGAGCCGTGACTCAAAATGACACATGGTAGGCCCGCTCATGGACCGAGATACAGCAGGCATATGTGGCATTACTGTCCATTTTGTTGGCGCTAGTGCTGGAAAGATCAGTCAATCAGCTGACCTGTCTATTGAGAGAAAGTCAAACCACAATTATTTTGATAATCAGATAATAGTTTGTCATTTATGAAGCAAAAAGCTGCTTGCAGATACTACTACTGAGGATTTGTCACTTTTGTGGTTTGGTGGTACAAAACATGCAGTTTGAAGATATCTATGGGAAATACGACGGTGGCGTTTGCAGAGATGTGCCAGATGTGGTTAAAAGCCACAGAACCCTCTCAGATGTGCTGCGGCTTGCTAGCACACATTGACCCTTGCTTAAAGTATTTTTTCCTTAATCTTCTTTTTTTGTTTTCAATTTGATTTTTTTTTTATGTTTCCATCTGAACTAGCTACCTGGGGAGGAGGAGGAGCAAAATAACAGGGGAGAGCATCTCTGGACGGGTGATGAAAATGCTTTTTTTTTTTTTCTTCCCCCACCGAGATGCTATTTGGTCGCGTGAAATGATTAATTTCACACATATACAGGTCATCCCCAAAAGCAGCAACATCTCATTCACAAGGGGCCCCCGTCAGCAACAAAACAGGAGGCTGCAATAAAATGAGCAAACAGCAGCACGTACTGTACGTCAATAAATCTTTGGAGGTTAAACCTGAGCGCTGTAGAATTTGAGCAGCCACCCCACCCCACCCCCCACCTCCATCAAGTAAAAGTCACTGAGTACATCAGGACTGTCGAGACCAAAAAATGGCCAACGAGCAGCTCGGGGAGTGTCCTGTGGTAGCAGGTACACACTCTCTCGCACACACACTCACTCACAGTCTGTGTTTGCATAAGTAGGATGGAGCCTTGAATTATGGGGTTTGTGTAAATAAGGAGATGAGACTGTTTTTAGCACACAGGGAAGAGGGAGTGCTTGGATGAGAATAGTGCCTCTATGTTGAGTGGAAATGGTCTCGGGTTGTTTACGACAGCTCGCAGCCCTCATATATCACAAGCAGTATGTTTGCTGTGAAGCTACAGTTTGTATGCCATCTGCCTTAGCTGAACTTGACCCTTCAAACAGACTTATATTTTGTAAACTGAGCTCACTGTAGCTGCTGTTTTTTTTTTATTTTCTTTCTTAGTGGATGATCCAGAAACCCCACAAGGTGGCCACCTTCTTCGGGTGCATCGGCACCGACCACTTTGGGGAGATCCTGAAGAAGAAGGCTGAAGAAGTCCACGTGGACGCGCATTACTATGAACAGAACGAGGAGCCGACCGGTACCTGTGCAGCCTGCATCACCGGGGACAATAGGTTAGCCACCTTTCACTCACCCCTGACCAAGAAATGACCCTCTATTTCAGATTCCAAATAGTCCTTTTGGCTCATTTTTACATCCTTGGGCAGGCAGTGGACTCCTCGGGGCTGGAAGTCATAACAGGGAATCATAGCTCGGCTCACACATCAAAAGGAAAAAGAACAGCTTGAGTGTGTTTTTTCCAGGGCCCCCACTCAGTCTCTGCCGCCCCAGTGGGTTGTCATCCATCTATAGGCTGACAGTAGCAATGTGTTGTGAGATGGCAGGGCTATCCCAGCTCTCACCTGTCAGCCTTCTCGGCTGTAAAAGGGGCTTTAGCGTCTCTGGCGACTCTCACGCCAGCATCATCATCAGCACGTCTGAGACAGCAGAGGTCAAAGCCTGCACGCACACACACACATACAGTATATCAGTAACAGTGAGGGCTCCAGTTCATGATAGACCAAGTGTGGATCAATAACCTCCTTCTCTAAACACTCCCCCCCTCTGCAGCCCTTCATCCGCCGCTACTGGTGTTGTCAGTCAGTCTACGGCTGGACCTCGACCGCCCCGGGAGCCGGCCCCGCTGAATGGTCTTAGTGGGCTTGTTTGATGTGGGCTCTGACACCTGAAAAGGTCAGATGCCGTGCTCAGGGAGACGAGCTCTGTAATATTTCTTACAGGTGTTTAACAGACAGCTCAGGAGGCCAGAGGAAAGGTCGCCGGCAGGGCCAGATTGGAAGGGTGATGGCTTTGAAGGATTGGGAGCCATTGTGTCACAGCTCCCAGGCTTTGATTAGTGCAAGTCCTCAAAGAAAGAAAATCTACCTCCACTGCTAAGTCTGACAATTTGAGTTCCAGTCTGTGAAGATAACGTATGTTGAATAGTCACATTTTAGCACAGGGAAATAAGTCTATTCAGTAATCAAAGGTTCAGTCAGTCCCTCCATGGTCTCTAAAGTCTCAGAGCACAAAAAGGTTTATTTTTATGAAATAAAAGCTGCTCCAATTTGTGAAAATTTTCAGTCATTTTGCAATAAATTGGGCTAATATTTACATATTTAAACATCTGAGTTTGAGGTGTTAAAACAACTTGATTATAATAATTAAAGCTGTTAGCCTGTGCAGTTAGCTATGAGACGTTGAATGAACTCTGATGCTTGTTTTCCCCTGAACTGGATCTGTAAGGTAATCCTAGTTCTTCCTACCACACCGCCGAGCCGCAGGCTCCATGAACACGCGGTTGGTTTTATGTGTTTATTAGAAATAGCTCAGTGTTGGTGACTTTAATTAGATTGTCAACTGGCAAATCTGGGTTGGAGGACACACAGACAAGCTGTGGTGAAACACAGTGGCTTGATATGGATATGGTTAGCTCACCATGCTAACCACAGTGAGCAGTTTTTTTTCTTGCCATGTGAGGACGGATCTCTTCCTGCAGCAGCACCCTTCTATCATATGGTCGCTTAACAGTTTTTCCTCTAAGTAGCGATGATAGTTGCACTCATTTTGATGGCTGCTCGTAAAGCGACAGCACACGAGGACTGGATAATGAGCTATGTTAAGATAATGCCACCTGCTTCACGTTCCAGCTCTCACTGCTCAACTCCAGTGTTCATTTAGTCATGCGTTTCAGTTGTTTTTCCACCTTTGTTAACAGCAGACCGCTACTCAGGTGATATGATAATATGAATAATTTAAAGGTGGCTCATTCTTGGCCTTGAAAATCCCTCTGCTTATTGCAATCTCTCTTTTTTCTGTGCTTGAGATAACCCTTTTTTAAAGAGGGGAAAAAAAAATCAGGAAGATTTCACCTTGGTTCAGACATTCTAAGAAAGCATTATCATCCTTTTATATCGTGAGAGAACAAAGGAAAGTCTGGGGCCCGAGTGTTTTTAGGGATATTTTTGAGACAAAATTAAGATGGATGATAAGAGAGGCAGAAGATTTATGGGGTCTGTCTCGGCAGGTCCCTTGTTGCTAACCTGGCAGCGGCAAACTGCTACAAAAAGGAAAAACACCTGGACTTGGACAGCAACTGGGAGCTGGTGAAGAAAGCCAAGGTCTATTATATTGCGGTAAGTGAGACCCTCTACATTCAAAATGACTGTTCCCCAAGTCTATTGCCAGAAGAGGACAAAATGTTAAGAGGCTTTATTCAGGAAATGCCTCAGTGCGCCTTCTGCATTGTCAATATAGCCATTCATGCTTTGTAGAGTGAAATGAGCTATGTTACCTATTGAGACAATACAGCTCCATTCTCTCCATTTTCCCCTCGTCTTTGTGCGCGAAGCTGCAGCACAGTGTGAAATTGTTCTACATGTAATGCATTCATTCATTTCTTTTAACGTGAAGACAAGCCAACAGGTGCTGTGAAAGTGTGAAAATTGATTATTCAAGTTCATTCTGCTTTACCCCCCTCCTACACAATCTTCCCCTTACAGATAAAACACACACAGTCAAGGATCGAGGAGGACAGATGTGAGCTTAGACATTCACACACACACGCACACACACACACACAGTCAGGCTGAGGTAATGTCTTCACTTACAGCTCCTGGAGTAGGATGGCCTGCTCATGTTTCACTGTTTGGGATTATATTTAATTCTGGCAGATCAACATTTTCTCTCATCTCCAGTCAAGATGATAGCCATGAAATCGCACCGCATTCCACGTCTTTAAGCAGTTCATTATCGGCATAAATCAGCATTACAGCCCAGCCATCAACGTGCTCCTTGGCTCATTGTCCCGAGTGAAATTCACAATGCTCCCCCTGTCGCCCACAAGCCCTCTAAACACGAGTGCACTGCAGTCCAATAATGACAGAGGTTTCATAATTAGCCGCCCAGTCGCAGAAACTAACACACACACACACCAAAAAAAAAAGAAAAAAAAAGCCGTCAGTGCTCGTGCCAGAAAGCAGATCACTCGGTCCATCCTCCAGAGTTTGTGTGGTCTCATTTTTAGCCTCTGCTTCGCATTAGCAAACACGGCACATCCTCTGCAAATTGGCAGTTGGGTTTTGCCCACATCCGACAGTCTTGCGCGCAGGGAAAAGCTTCCGTGGGATTTGAGGGGGGATAGAAGGGCCACAAATGGGTGTTTGTCAGTGCTTGGAATCTCAAACGTCGTTTCCAGCGTCCCTCCTGGGCCTCTTTGTCAAAACAGGGGGATCATTCGCTTTATTAGAGTCCCATTCGCACTTCTAAAGTACTTAGCCAGATACACTGCCTCAGCTATTCCCACTTAATACTGTGTGGCGTGTCTAGACCGGTGTTCACTAAGGCCTCCTCTCTCCATTAACCTTGTCGAGAGCACTCAGATGTATTTACCCAATTTACAGCCAGATTGTACATTTTCTCCCTCTCTCTTTCTCTCTCGCTGTACCAACCTCTGCCACGTATTAATGTGCTTTGTTGATTTTCATTAAACGGCTGCTGGGCGGTATGCGCAGTCTTGTACACTCTAATCTGTAAATGTAATTACCGAAAAAGCGCACATGTGTGTATGCTAGCATGTTATTTGCTCGCACGTGCGTCCGTGTTTGCCGGAGCATGTGTGTTAAAGAGGTGATTGATGATTCCTGGCAGAGGCTCTCAAGGTGCCTGCTACTATGTGGTGTGATTGGATGAAAACAGAATTATTAGAGGGCTCTTGCAGCCAGTCTGGCTCATCCAGCAGCAGCGGCGGCAGCAGCAGGGCTGGTGGCAGACGCAGAGCAGGGAGGCAGCACTGCCATTTCTCACAAAGAGAGAGAATGTTGAACTCCTGCCAAATGTTTGGTGGCAGGCTGTTGCTAGGAAATCTGGGTCCTTAGGCAAATCATTGCACAAAGACCAATAACAAAGGCGTGAGGGGGAAGAAGGAATGGCTAAATGCATTTCAGGCAGAGGATTTCTCTTCTTTTTTTTTTTTTTTTCGGTTGTTGTTGTTGTTGAATGCCATCGCTGCTGCAGTGATGTTTACAGTTATTTCTTTCCCCCACGATTGTAAACATCAGAAATGGAGGGTGATGTATTGTGCGAAGGGGAGATGAGTGACTCTAATTGGTGGGGGTGATGCGTGCGTGCTGGCCCAGTTAGCCTCTTCTCCCCCCTCCTTCCCTCCCGTCCCTCTTTCCTTCCATCCCCATCCCCCTTGGCCCTCTATGGACACCCCCCTCCTCTTCCTCCTCTCCTTTTGCTGTCTCCTTTGCCCCCCCCCACACTTCTCCAGTCTCCCAGACACACATACACTTGCTGCTAAACACACACAGCGTGCACTTACACATTCTGCAGCATACCACTGGCTTGTTTTTCTTGCCACTGAGCGCTTTGCCCTGTAATTTGATCTCCACTGCTTGATGCATCCTCCATGATGCCACTTTGAATTAACCTATGGCTCCACAGCTCTCCTTAGCCCCGGCTAATAAAATAGCCTCTCTTAACTTATGCCATTTACATTCAGGAAAAAAACAAAGCGCTTGGTCCATCTCATGGTCATGCACGGAGCAAGGAACAGAAATGAAGGAGAGGGGAGATGGAACAAGACAATTGACTGTGAAAAGGCCTGTTAATGACTGGGCACAGATGGTCAGAAATAACCCAAGGATAGACGGAGGAGACGCTCGCCGCTGCCAGTTGGCCTGATACACAAAACTCACCCAATGAGACACAAGCTGCAGTGCTGTTAGGTCACAAACCCGATCACAGCTGTGTGCGTTGTTTCGTTTACGCCCCAAGCTAATGGCGCAGCCCCCGGTAGCCTGCAAGAGGTTAGCCACACCTGAGGAAAACTGCTAGCCCGCCTTTTTTTCTTTTTCAAACAGCGCAGCAACTTGAAGCAGAATGCCTCACACTGTTAACACTGGCACACTGCATATAGCATTAATTGGCAGTTGTATTCTTGCCCTCACTGCAGGGGAAAGCTGAGTTCAGCTTCAGTCACCGTAGCATAATATGCAAGGGAAGGAGGCGAAGGGGAGGGCAAAAGCAGGGAAAAAAAGCGCAATACTGGCACCACAAGCAGCACGTCAGTCTGCTTACACTCCAGAGTGGCACACATACACACTTACATACACACACACATTGTTACTCCGCCCCACCAGCCCCTGCAATTTGCAGCCAAAAAGGCGAAGGGAGAGGTTTTCCACACACACACACACGCACACACACACACACACACACACACACACACACACACACACACACACACACACAACTAGCTGACATCTCATCAGCCAGCCGAAGGGCTGATTAGCACAGAGGTGACTGCGGCTGTGTCTCTGTCCAACTCAGAGGACCACACTGTCCTCACGCTGACCTTGAGCTCCCTCTCCCTCTGTCCTTCTTTTCTATCCTCCTCTCTCGCTCCGCTCTCCCTCTCACCACTGCGCTTTATCTCCAGTATTCCTCCCTTCCTCTGTCTCCATATCCTCCCTCCTCTCCCCCTCTCCCTTTCTGTCTTTTCTCCCTTTCCTCTCCACTCTGTACTGCACCACTCTGCACTGCCCCTGTCCTTCCACATAGCCAGGGAGGGATCACGAGGCAAAATGCAGGCGGTGGAGAGAAAGAGGGAGGGAGGGAGGAGAAGTGGAGGGGGGAGAAAAAAACTGGCAGGCTCCCCCTTTGTCTGCAGGCGATCAGTTACAGTCTTGGTTGCCGATGAAATTTAATCCCCACCGCATTTACATGCCAAGTTTGACTTCTGGCAAGCCTTATTAAATAGATTTGTAAATCATTTCATCTTGATTAGAATCTGTTCTCAAGGGATCAACATTTTTTCGCCTTGCTTGTGTTTTGTTATGTGCACAATCTGTGCCCACCGGTGTTAAAATTTGAAAGTCAACCCTCGGTGGTGTTATTTTTCTGTGCGAGCAAGTGTGAGCGGTAGGTTTTTGGGGGACAAAGAGCAATGGGTGCCAAGTCCCGTCCGTCAGCGGCCAAGCCACTGTGTCAGCATGTCTCCCGTCTCTGGAGGTCATGTCGGTGGGCGAGCAACTGCTATGATGTGTCTTCTCTTTATTAGGCTGACACCACAGTGTCTTTAGCATGGAGCAATGTCATTTCAAATTGTGCCTAATCAGATGGCATTTTGTAATTGCCAGCAAGCATCTTATGAATATGAATTCATAATTGTTCAATTACAAGCCGACTGCATCATATTTATTGGCTTATTTTTTTTTTTCTCCCGCTGGCCTGGGCCAATTATAGGATTTAAATCTTGAGGCAATCAAGTGATAAGGGTGAGGCGTTTAGTGTTTGCTGTCACTATATAATTCTCTCGAATGTTAAACATGCATCTGGGAGGGCTGTATTTGTCAGAAGGCTGTGCGTGGAGGTGCACCTGCCTAATTGAGTGGTAATGAGCTGTCAGGAGTGCGGGCTTGGTGATTGGCTCTCGGCGGGGCGTCCCGTGCCAGTGGGACGTATTGGCTTGCCCGGCCCTGCTGGAGGATCAGCCAGCTCCGCAGCCCTGCAGGCCTGAGTGGGCGGAGCGTGGCAAATTAGGGTGGAGAGGCCAAACGACGCTGGCTGCGGAGACATCCTGTGGCTTTCACTCGTCTGTGGGATTTATTTAGCTTGTTTACAATTATCCTGACTCCTGGTTTTACGTCTTCTTGTCAAGGTGGAAGAAGTTTTCAGATGTTTCGCAGTAGGAGCGCTGCACCGCAAACATTCTCCATCAAAAGCAAAAGTCCAGCATTTGGTTTTCACTGAAGGCCACCGTGTGTAGAAGTGTTTATAGGATTATTGCATCTATAGTGTTCTCAAAGATTCCAACAGTGGAGCCAAAAAACATTATGTCCATGACGTGTAAACTACATTCTGCTAATGATCCCTCAATGTGCCATATTTTATAGATGTGAAAATTAAAAGTGGTATGACGCAACAGCTGTCCCCGATGATGCAACATGACGATGGTGTCTGAAATCTGCTCTCTATAAAGTGAACTGATACAGTGAGTCGCGAATTAGGGAATGGGGGGGTGATTTTGGACACAGCTCCGGAGTCTGTTGGTGCAGTTCGTGCAGTATTCAGTCATTTTAGTATCCCACCTGGTCTTTCAGGTGCTTTTGGAGCATTCCACAACTTTCCCGGTCTTTTGTTGCTCCTGTCCCAACACGCTCGAAACGTGCTGCTGCTTCAAATTCAGAATAAGCAGATATTTACAAAAATCAATGACAGCTTCTTTTGGATTCGGGGTTGTGTATCATAAACTGTTGGTACTCTATAACAAATCTGTAAAAACTTGGTCTACAAAGTTTGAAAAGTTAGAAAATAGCCGTCGGATAAATGTAAAAAGTGCAATATTTCCGTTTCAAATGCAGAGGAGTACAAGTATGGAGTCACACGAAATGTGGCTTATCAAATGTACTTAATGACACTATTGATTGTTGCATTTATTTGTTTGATTAACTACAATACAATAATAAACACAGTAAGCTCTGCAAAAGTATCTGTTTGAAATTGTCATGGAGAAAGTTTGCAGGATGTCAGAGTTCACTTCTTTTTGTTATTATCGACGAGAGGTTCTCATCACGCTGAATGGCATCTATTTTGGTTTGGATTTGTTTATTTGTGTGTTTTGTTTTTATTTATTTTTTGTTCGAAATGTGTGTGGAAATACTTAAAAGTTGGCAGGGCTCTGCAGGTTTTATTTTGGGAGTCTTTATTTCCAGCATCCTAATTTGAACAACAACAGGAAAAAAACGCTTTAATCCACTGTGTCTTGAGTAATTGCCTCTTGGGGGGCAACATTTTTGGACTCTGGCAGGTTTCCAGGCTGTAGTCCATATTACTCCGCCAGCATGCAGTGACTTTCTCCTTGTACACCCACGTTACCTTGTAAAAACAGTTTTTCTTCTTCAGCAGGGAAAACACCATGTCCTTTCACCCCGGATTACTGTGTGCATCTGCTCCACCGGCAACAAGTCTGTTTTCCTCTGCCTTGCTGTAAAAGGGATGAAATAGTTCAGACTTAATGATATTTCTACTTTCCATCACCTTGTCCTTTCGCTCCCTCTGCATCAAAGCGCCCGGCGTGTGTGCGCGCACCTTTGTATTCATGAGACCGGTTGTAAAGTGTAGAATAATGTTTCAGTCCTACACTGGGATGTTGTGGCCATTTGTGCGAGTTCCACAGCTTAATTGAATAGACTGAGTAATTATTTGTCAAGTAATACTGAGCAGAAAATAAATAGCCACTTTGCGGCCGTGAATTGTGCCTGATGGCCATGTGTTGATACTCTCACCAGGGAGAGTAAAAACCTGCTCTACTGGCTAAGTATCTGATTAAGATTCACATGATGAAACCGCAGACGCTTTAGGATAGTGTGTCTCCTGGGCAAAGATAGTGAGTTGAGTTAAGTGTCAGACACTGTTATATTATCACGCTGGAGCATAAAGCCTCAACTGAATAAATATTGCTGGAATATTCTCCTCACCGCAAACCATCCGCAGCACTCGGGTCAGCTCCGCAGTTCCTGAAAGTGGCCTACAAAGAATCACCACAGATGTGCATCTCTGTGCAGCAGATGCTGGACACTGTTCTTTGAGAATTGTTTCCTTCTGCAAGGTTTCATTTTTCCCTTTTATGTCGTTGTAATTTGTTTATGGTCTGTAATAAGCCTGTGCATATCTTCCTTCTGCCAGTTTGGCCTGGATCCATTGTAAACTGCCAGTAATTTTTTTCCTCTCCCTTTTTAAAGGAGACTAATGACTTCAGAGGATAATATAATATTCTGTAAGGATTTGATAATTCATTAATTTAAGTTGTAATCCTCAAGATTTTCATTATATTACACCTCAATTTTGATACTATTTATTGCCAGCTTTTGGTCTGCAATAGCCATTCAGTGAGTTTCCATTGTGAAATAACCTCTGTTTAGTTGTTTCCATTGTTGCTGGCAGATCCTCCAAACGGGAAGCGAAGTTGACAAAAATCTGACCAAAACATAAATCTTCAGTCAAGGTCCACTTACTGGCTTTCTCCAGAGGCTTCTTTTGAACTTTACTTTCCTCCTCAGCCGATTTCAGTTTGCTCGATCGTCGTCATGTGACCTCAGTATAGAGCTTTGTTTACTTGAAGACAAGTTGGCTTTATGTGGATTGAAAATGCCACATGCACAAGGTGAGCACAGTGAGCGATGCATGCTTTGGACACGATGTGGAGGACCAACGGTGGTGCTTGCGTGCATTTCACAACAACATTCCACCAGTTTAGTGTAACTGTGTTGGCTGTCTTCTTTCGTCTTCATCATTGTCTCAGTCCATGGCTTTGTTGAGGTGCGCACACACACATGCCTCTGCTCTGTCTATGAAAACTGAAATGTAAAAACAGCATGTTGTCCTTTTATGGGCTATTACAAGCGGGGCTTTTTCTTGGCTGGGAGCAGTGACTTCTTGGGAGTCTTAATAAGTCACTGCCAATAAATTAATGCACTCTGTAAGAAATAGTCCTCCATACATACCCCCCATACAACCACAACTTTTAAAAGAGCCAGGCTAGCTGTTTCCCCCCGCTACCAGTCTTTGTGCTAAGCTAAGCTAACTGTCTCCTGGCTGTAGCTTTATATTCAGTGGACAGATATGAGAGGCCTCTGTGATGACAAAGGCCCATCACTGGTTCCTCTGAGGTGATGTCATAGTATTTTTTCTGCCTACAATTTGCCTACAGTAAAACCTCAAAATTGAAAGGCTGGATCCAAAGCATCTGCAGGAGATTTGCGCGACTGTTTTCTAATCCATTAATTGACCAATAGTTTCACTACAGCAGCGAAACTGCTGTGTTTCAGTAAGCATGTCTGAGGTTCGCACGTGCAGTGGGAAAGTGTTTATTTTTCATACATGGTCCCACTCAGACATAGGCTAGTACTCTGACCTTATCTATTGTTTCTCAAGTGTATATTGTAAGCAGCTTTGGAGGCTTTATAGAGACTTAGCCAGCAGGGCTGCCGTTGCTCTGGTGGAACATTTGGACCTCTGGCAAGTGTCAGATTTTCAGCAGCACATTAAATCTCTTAACCCAGTTCTCTTTTTCTCCTCCCCTTCCTCTCTCGGTCTCTCCCTCTTCCTCTCTCCCTCTCCCCTTGCCATGCTAACAAGCTGGCTGTGATTTATTTTTCATGTGTGGTGTTGTTAGCCTCCGCCTCTTTTTTTTCTTTTCGGCATCTAAACTCTTGTGCCAGTGGTTAGCCTGGTGCCCAGGCCCTGAGGGGGCAGAGTGGAAACGCAGCCAGAGCAGCTGCACATCCACCCCGTCTGGGCAAAGTCCTCCAGTCGCACTGTGATCGGGAGGCCAGAGCCACTTTGATTAGCATGTCCGTCGTTATTGGCCAGCTTGAATGTCATGCACCGTGAGCCCAGTCGTCTAATGCTTCGGCTGGCCAACGGGGCCGCTCCCTGCAATTACTGATAGGGCTGCTTGTTCCAGTGTGGAGGAGAGGCCAGGGAGAGCGCCAAAGTGCCAAATCATTGTCCTCTGTAAATAAAAAGCAGACATCTTCCTTTTTGATGTTCTATATTTGCGTGCCTCATTTTCAGATGCTGTGGCGCAATCACATTTGAAAGCATTTTGCGCTTCCAACATAACAAGGGGGAACCAATCAAAACAATAACTGTGGTTCCTTTTGACAAAGCCCTTGGCTCTCAATTGTCAGAAGATGTAAGCTGACTCATCCACACAAGAAGGGCATGTATCCCTGGGAGCGAGGGGCGAAAAGCTATGATGAATCTTCCCCTCTGTGCTCTCCTCTCTCCACTGAGCCTGCATGGATTAATTACATGACTAGTAGCTAGTTTAGTCCCATTATTTATTTTTTCTAATGAATAATTTTACTCTCCCTCTCTGCCTAGATTTTATTCTGCTCAGGACTTTTCAGCTTCACCCTGTGGAAATAAGAATGCATTGATTATTTTCCATCTAGCAAATATCCCACCAACTGAGGAATAACATGCCTTTCCCCTAATTGGTTTGTTTATCTTGAGCAACAGACTCTGGGTTTGTTTGGACTCTGGCTGGCATCCACACACTGCACCGCTCCTCAGCATGATTACTCACCTTGGGAGGAGGCTGCTGGAGCAAGGTTGATGTTCCCCGCATAGACATCAGGCTGTCATTCTCCCCGCTTATGTGACATCATTTGCCAAGACAGATTTGTTACAGTAAAAATAAATTCAGGCCTAAAAAGGGATTGATTTAAGGACAGGCTGCAAGTGGAAAAAGGCGACAGGAGGGATGGGGGCTCCCAGACACATTTCACCAGTGAGAGGGCTCGGGCCGGATCCAAACAAGCTGCCAACAGAAGATGGATTCTGGCTTCATGTATAATTGATAAACTGTATGTTCTAGGTGTCAGCTTTAAAGAGGGAGCTAGGACTATATCAGGAAGCTATTTTTCCTCTCTGAGGCGAGCATCATTTTTATTTTGTCCTCCCCCGTTCTCTGGCTTATCTTCTCAGTTCAGAAAGCCCCGTTGAAAATTATCGTTTTCTTTGAAGACGACGTTGGGGAAGTGCAGCTTTAAAAGCACATCCTGTTCCTGCGCCTATTAGGAGTGCTAGTCCAGGGCAGATAGCCATCTGCAAAGTTGACTGTACATCCTGAGTTATCAGGATTAGCCATCTCACTCTTGACACCTAGCACATTAATATTAGCTATGGGAGACTCTATCCTGCTGAAAGCAGCATAAAAGGATTAATGCAGCGCTTATCCTTTTGGAAATAATGCCCTTTATTGAGCGGATTTGACACTGTAAAGGCTAATGATGACATTGAATGGAGCCAGAATAAGTAATGGTGCATCATCCCGTGTCATGCAGCCAGAATAGTCGCTATTTGCATTCCGGCAGCTCAAACTGTATTGATTTTGCTGAAGGCATTCGGTTGTTTTTCCTCTGCAGCAGTAGGAAAGTGTTACTCAATCATCAACGTCCTGTACCTAATGACAGTCCTCTCCCTGTAGGCCCAATGACACGCTCCGTTCGTCGTCATACTGTATGCTACGATCTCACCTCTGAGCACTCTGAGCTGCAGCAATTACTGTACACGAAACACAATATGCCAGCATGTCACCCTCCCTGTCTGTCACGCAGAGGCTGTGGGATTAATGTGGCTTTGCCCACTCGCTTTCAATAGTGATGAATTTGTTTCCAGCCAGTCAGATCTATGAGCGTTAGCGGTACAGTTTGGACCACAAAGGTGTGATTATTTTGGCGGAACAGAGGAGGGTGGAACACCAACTTTGGACCCTATCATTTCCCTATGACACAACATAATAGCTGTGAAAAGCAGTTCACTGTTGTGTTTAAAGTGGCCTGATTCCTTTTATATATATATTTTTTTAATATCGCCCATGTGCACTTGACTCTGACTGTAAACAGGAAATTTGCCTGCACGGTGTAACTGGATTCCTGCCACACTGTGAGAATTTAAATCAAGCCCGAATGATTGTAATTCAGTGGGAGAGAGTCTCCTTGAACCCCTAACATGATTTGATTATAAAGAGGTTAAACAACTGTAATAATAAATCTGTCAAGTTTTTAATAAGATGTGCCATTTTGTATTGGGCATTATAGCACTGAGGGGCAGACAAGTGGCCATCAGGGCCACCTGAGAACATTTGCTCTGTTCAATTGCTGCTTCCCTTAGGTGTTTTTTTTTTAGCTGACAAGATAGTAACCTTATCAATCACAGCTGCTTCCCTCTCTCTCCCAAGGACTCATGTTGATATGTTCTAAGTGCTCTCTCCTTTGGCGCTTTTAATGGGTATATTGCATGCTCATTTGAGCGATGCCTCCCTGTTTCTTAATGAGCTGATAAAGCCCCAATTATGGAGGCAAATCCTGATTTCTGATTTGCATTACCGACTCTTGTTTCACCGCACACAGCGGAAATGTACATGATTGAGGTGCTGAGATGTTGGCCTGTCTTCCCAGAGACTTGGGTGGTGTGTGTGTGTGTGTGTTGATGTGCATGTGTAGGGACACAGGAGATGGACAGATTAGATTAGATACAGTGGATGCTGCACGGCCCCGGCCGTTTGTGCGTAGAATGTGATTTAGTTGTAAGGTTTGAGACGGGCTGTGGTGCTGCTCTGGGCTCTGTGATGGGTGAGGGGACAGACTGACAGTGACAGTGGGGTGGTAATGGCTCTGAATGAGGAGGAATGGCTCCTGTAAGGCCCCTCTCCCAGTGGCAGAGCAGAGCAGCCCTGTCCAAATACACTGCAAAATGAATTCTTCTCTACACCTGTGTGTTTTTTTTTTTTTTTTTCTACAGAAC
This sequence comes from Chaetodon trifascialis, assembly GCF_039877785.1. NCBI lineage: Eukaryota > Metazoa > Chordata > Actinopteri > Chaetodontiformes > Chaetodontidae > Chaetodon > Chaetodon trifascialis. Next base: position 8,388,887 of record NC_092076.1, on the reverse strand, counting down.
TAGAAATCGAGGCTATTTATAGCCTCACCAATCTGAGGAGAAATGGTGAAAGAAATGGAAAATGCTACCCTTAAAGAAATCCAGCCTTCACTTTTATTAAGTATCAGCAGCTGCAGTAACGCCACAGCCCATCAGATGTTGAGACATCAGTGGAAGTAAAAAGATGAGAGGATGCTGTATCACATTTGCAGTTTTTTTTTTGAACAGGACCCCGATCCGATAGCCGAGAGGGAGACGCGGGGCCGATCAAAGTCGACCTCTGGATGTGTGATCGGAGATGTGGACAGATCAGTATGAGCGCGGTTGCATGTGAAATCCCAGGTTTGTTTTCATACAGCCACATATTTGCCTCTCCTGCCCTCCATGCCCCTTTTCGTCTCTCAAACTGAAACATCATGTCTAGAACTTTGGCTGGGGAGCTCTGCAGTTCATGAAAAATGCATCCACTCCGCTCTTTTTCTAACTCTTCGCCTCTGATACCCTTGTCATATCATATCCATGTCATGTCAGTGTGTGTATTAATTATGTAGCAGGCGCAGTTGAAGAGACAATATTGATGCATCTCAACTAGACATCCTATGTATATTACTCACTCGTCGCAGGGAAATATAAACAAGACTTAATTAAGGATGAGAGGACGCTTTAATGTTTAGCCTTGTGAGTAAATAACTCTTAGCCAGTGTTTACAGGAAGCATTTCTGTCTTTCTGCCTGCCTCCCCCTGGGGCTCCATTTTATTCTCAGACTCTTACTCTATTCAACCGTTGTGGTCACTTTTTCCGGTTCAACTGAGGTGTTCGACCCGGTCATCCCGCCTAGGTCTATCCTCTCTTGTAGTTTGCAATCACTCAACGCGCTGTCGATGAACGGCACCCAGTAGTGCCTTTTTGGAGGCGTCCCAAATTGCAAAGGTAATTTATTTCTTTGCAAGCAAAATTATGCATGAGTAAGAGGTCATATTGTAATATAAAATTGCTCAGCAGTTGCACACATGCCAGATCCTGTCTGGGATTTGTGTTTCTGTTTATGAGTCCTCTCTGTGCTGTAATCTTATGGAACTGTGACAGCGCTTGAATATATCCCCTCACCAAATGAACATCAGGAGGGAGCGCAGTTCTGGATGGTTCCTCTTGAAATACAGCTGTTTCCCTCCGGTCCTCGTCCTCCTTCCGTAACAAATGGTCTCTCAGGATTAAAACCACTACAAACACTTGGGATATTAATCTTCTTCCAGGACCTCATTCAAAAGTGGCATTCAAAAGGAAAGCAAAAAAAAAATTTACACACTTGTGTTGAACGCCAAGGCGGATATCTGCGTCCCTTGCAGATATAGATTAACTACATCGTGCTATGAAAGCGCACTTTCAGTTGGTAACGCTGTCATTGCCAACAAGTGAGTCAACATTGATCCTGTGCGCCTTGTAATGCTAGAATGATTGTTTTACAGCGCTGTGATTGCAGCGGTTTGGCAGGAATAATTGGAAGTTCAAGGCGTCGATCCGTGAGTGTAGCCTGGGGATAGGTTTCTGGAGAAGCTGACACTTCAGACGTATTATGAAGCCATCACGTCTAATTTGCACAGGCCTCTTTTGTAATTTACCCCCAATTCAGAGGAGCAGTCTCCTGCTCTGCAGCACAATGCACACTCTGCTTGCATTGTTCATGCTCATTGGAAGAGACACTGAGTGAATGAGTCTTGGAGCTCAAATAATGTGCAGCACTGTTCCTGTCATATTTGTTGCTGTGTAATGGCTCCTGATTTGTAGTTTCCTGCAGCGCCTTTTTGGTTTGGTGCAGAGCAGGCAGCGCTGCACGGTACACAGCAACTGTTTTCTGTGCATCCAGTCCAAGAAACTTGTTTACAACTCGCTGCTGAAGCAACTGCTCGGCAGATAAAGGACCTCAAAACATCATATAGTCTTTGAGAGGGGGAGGAAACCTCTTCAGAGGAAGGAGTGGGGTTTTCCACATGCCGCCCAGACGTTCTCACACATATTGAGTTTGTCTGTGTGCATCTTTGAAGATGCAAATGTGTCAACCACATGTAACCAACCACCCAGCGAGAAGCCGAGATGCTCAACTGCCTTTCTCACGGCTCTTAAATGGCTGCCAGTGATCTTCGGCAGCTCTGCATGTCTGTGAAGCCTGCAGTTCTTTTTTATCGGACAGATTAGTTTTTGTGGGATATTGAATAATTTGTGCACATTCATCACTGAGCAAAAGCGTCTCAGTTTAACCACATTAGGAGACGGAAGACGGTTTGGCTGTAAAGTTTTACGACTTCTCATGTCGCAAAGTGTTACAGTAAATAGTATGTGTAAGCTTTTACAGTATAATGATACAGAAGCCTTTAATTGGCCATCAATGTAAACCAGAAGTTACAGTCAGTAAATAGATTTATTAGTTCAACTTTTTAGATCTATTTTGCGTGACAATACAGACAGGATACCTTTTACTTTGTACATGCAGTCGCTCCTTAATCAAGAGAGTATTTATACCTCAAACTTGGCAGCCGGCTTTGACGCCTGGTGCACGGAAAAAAAAAAGAAAAAAAAAAGACAGAACATCATAGCCTGGCATATCCTGACAGAGGAGGCATTCGTAAATTATTAATATTTTCCCTTGCACTGTCACCTATCATCGCGCTATCCTTCTACTCCTGCGTTTTTGAAATGCAAGAGTAGTAGTCCTGCAGTGTGGCAAGTCATGTTACCACCTCTCATTTCAATATCTGAAGTGAAAGGTCGGGATGATATATTCTGTCCTGCCGCGGCGACAGTGACTTACATGCTACCAGTTCAAGATGGTACACTTTTACGAGGCCCACCCAGCCTGTCGAGCAAACTGATAATGAATCAATCTGTGTGAAACATTTATGTGTGTCGCCCCCGCCCGCCCGCCCCCCCCCCGCTTGCGTGAGGCCAATTAGAGTATCCTCGGTGGCCCCTGCTGTCTGAGTCAGGGAAGCCCCTTGCATTGTCATATCAATATTCCTCTGTTGATCTCCAGCTGAGGCGAGTCCGGCTGCTCTTTCCACACATGCTAATTTGCATTCGCCAGCATGTGTGGGAGATGGCATGCTGGCTGCCTCTCCTCCTTGTTCCCAAACCTACTGTTGCCTCCCTCTCCCTGTCTTTTTCCACTTTTTTTTTTTTTTTTTTTTTTTTTTTCAAGAGGGAAAGGTTTCTTGATTCCTGGCATGCCAGAGAAGGGTCCTCTGAGGATTACATTGGCTAAGCCCTTATCACTCCAGGAAATTCACTGCCTGCTTAAAAAAGTGGTAGGAGTAGAAAATCAAGGGGAAGTGTTATTCTTTTTAAGTTTCTCCCTATTCCCATGGAAAGTTATTACGGGTTTGAAGAAAAGTCCTTTTTTTGGCACTCAAGTTTTCTCGCAACTGCATTTCATATTTCACCCTTCGTCTTTTTTTTTTTTTCTTTTTTTTCTTTTTCCAAGCGGCTGGTGGAATTTTAGAAGTGGAAAATGTGAAGGCAGGTGCTCGAGAGAGAGGGAGAGAGGGAGAGAGGGGAGGCTTAGGGAGGGCTGTGCTCACTGGGAAGCGATGTTAAACATCCAGGGGAAATGTTTGTTATTCTAATGGGATACCACCATGGTAACAGCTTTTAGAGACTCCCAAGGCTTTGTGTGGAGTATATGCACGCTTTCATCAATCTCGCCTAATTTCTTTGGGGATTAGCAAATATAATCAGTCCTTTCTCCCAAGTCGTCACCTGCTTATCGACATGAATATTATGGTGAAATTTAGCAGAACACAGCCCTGTTGGATGTGGAGAAAGCAATACACGGGCCATTAATATAAATCACAAATTGAAGTGAGTCACTAAATGGATTCAAAAGTCATTAGTATCCCTTTTGTGCTGAATGACATCTCAGACAGAATAGAGAACATTTTCCACATACTTGCTTGCTTTTTTTCTTTTTTTTGCCTTTTTTAAATCCTTGCAACCGAGACCAAAGCACTTTTGCTCGTATTACATCTTCCAAGTTAAACATGTTTCAGACAGAGGTAATGAATTATGTTATTTTCAGATTTAATACCTTTACAGGGGTTTTAAAGGCAGTGGAGTGAACTCATTTACAAGACTTGGTGAGAAAAAAGGAAACCCAGCCTGATGAGGAGCCTCCGTGTTTAAAAGGCTCCAATAACTCGTAAGCCCTTCTCAGTTTTATACCTTTTTCTCTCCCCCTGCAGATTTCCTTAAGTGGCTTATGTGAATTGCAGTTGCCACATCGAAGCCGGGAGTATACAGAATACATTTCTTCCCGGCCGTGACCAGCTAACAGCGCGTTGAACTTGTGCGTGTGGTGATGGAGAGGTTTCACACACAGCACTGCAGCGCCGTGGGAGTATAGCCTGACCTACAGCTAAGCCCCCAGCCGGAACAGCCTTCCATCAAACTCTCACAACACTCCTCTCTTATCTACTGGCATTTCTGTCTGATACAAATAGCCAAGACGTGATATAGTTGGCTACATGTCATATCTGGCATTGTACTACGCTCTATCTGCTCCCCCCTCTGTGAAATATAATGCTTTTAACTCACCAGCTTTTTGCCTTGGCTATTTTTTCCATCTGTAGCAGAGACAGAGACCAGTGTGTTTGCTCGTCTTGGCCAAAGGCCAAAGGCTCTTTCTGATATAATCCCCACCATCGATCAGACTTTGTTTACTCTAACATGGTTTCTCTCCCCTCCAGCAATTAGAAGGCAACCTTCCACCTCCTGCTCCACAGACCAGCTTTATACGTTTATTTTTCCCTTAAGTGGTAATTTTTCATGTTGTGGCTAAGCTTTAAGAAGTGTGGGTGTATATTAAGTAACGGATACTCTTCAACCAGGCTGACGTGTTGGATAGCAAATTTTTGTTAATGTTTCTTTGTCTTTGAAGAGGAGATTTCTCCAGTCCAATCAGTATGCTGTAGTAAATTCAGGATGATTCACACATTTCCTTTGTAGCACTTCACATCCAGTGTGTTTCATTTAGGCTGCGCCACTTAGAAACCTCAAGCACTTTGAAATTTTAGAAAAATGGATGTGGCTGTAGGAGCTGAGGATGACTCTCCTGTCTGTCTGAGAGGCTCTTGTTATAATAAATCAGGCGGGAGGGCGACTGGTCTTTTCTGAGGTCTTGGCTAAAGAGGTTTATAATCCGCACACAGAGGAGAACATTTTGCTTTATCGGTAATATTGTCATCACAAACAGAGTTACAACCACTTTAAGCTCTTGGTTTAGAGCAGAAATACTTACCTGGACTCAGGGAGTTGAATTCGATGCTGGCTTGGCTCTGGTTTCATGAAGAAGCTACTCAGATAGATGTTTAAGTTCATCAGTGTGGCAAAGCTCTCTGACTGTGAGTGTGGAAAAAGTAGCTTTACACTAAAAATCCCACAAGATTTGCAAGTTACAGTTTCGTAGTACTAGTACCATCCACCTGTTTTTATGACCATATTTAGTTCGTGCAGAATAACTTTGCTGAATTGAGGCCAAATGAGACGACAGAGGTTGTCGGGGATGTTAAACGTCATCACGCCAAACGCGGAAACTCACCTACTCACTCGTTGGCCTTTACAGCTTCCCAACTCGTAGGTGTATCAGTTCACAGTGGAGTGTGTGTAGCATAGTGCAGTAGGACACTTAGCGGAGGTGATGTTGAAGTCATGCAACCAACCATTGCGTTTCTCGTTGAACAAAACGTACAAGCATCCTAAACTTTTGGCGAGGGACCCTGGGCGATGCTGACCTCCAGGTCGGCCTGTAAAAACTCTATTACGAGCGCTATGAGTACTGCTTTTGTTTGGTGGGGGAGGTAGTTGGTGTCACCGGCCCCCAAGTGTCACTGATTGCTGCCATGGCAGTGCAGTGTCTTTAAGTTCGGAGGCAGCCCAGGGGCAGGTCGGCCATTTTTTTAAGGCACTCAAAAATCTGTTTTTGTCTTCTCGTTCCTGTTGGATGTCTCAGCTTCACTGCGCAGGACGATGTAGGTGCAGAGCTGTGCTGAAACTGGAAACTCCGTGCTCATTGAAAATCCAGGTTTAAAGGGGCGGGATGATGAGCAGGATTTGAGATGTCACAGAGAGTTTGGAAGCCAATCCTGGTCCAGTTTTCAACTTCAGACCTGAAGCCTGCAATGCACAGACGCTGAGAATGGACCTGTAAAGCTGAAGAGTAGTCAAACTTTGGAAATTGCACATGTTTGCATAATTGTAGATTCATTACATTTTGACAAACCTTAATTTCAGTTAAACCATCCTCCTTCTGTTAGACTAGTCCAAGACTGGTTTAACCCTGTAGACAAGCACAACATTATCCTCAAGAAACAAGTCCCTGATGTGTTAGTCATCTTGTCATACAGGGAGGCAATATTAACCACATTGCGACTAATAAGTCTTGAAGTCAGAATTATCAAAGGCAAGCGGCATACTAATGCCTCTGAACAATTTTGATTTAACATCTAACACATTTCTTCACCCTGTTACTTGTGCTTTTGGCAGACAACCCTGACGCCTACCAGCAGCATCTGAATTTTGTGATTTTTAGGTTTTGTTTGATGCTTAAGAAAGACTCATATTTTCTGGCTGTGATTATAGCCATCTCAGTCTGAGATGCAATTCTCAAGTGGGAGAAGCTCTTAGTACACTACACTGCTAATATGTGAGTGCTTTGAGGGAGGAAAATGTCTGTTTAGCCCAGTTGAAAGCAGTGACTGACAATAACTCACAGGCAGAATATAAGTAGAGGCGCGGTGGCCAACTTTTAATGGTATTATCATGCGTTCACTTTAAAAAGTTGAAAGTTCCTTTAGTGTCTTTTAGTCTTTTTTCTTTTGATCGTTAAGATTTTGAAATCCTCCTGAGGTATTTCAGCTGTGATTAGCTGCACACTGGTAGAGAAGTTGTCGCCGCTCGGCACCGAATTGCGAAGTTTTAGCCGAAACCAACCCCCCCCTTCTCTGAACAATCAACAGCAACAAGTGAGTCTTTACAGGACGTATTCCCACACCGGAGAGTCGAGCCAACTCTCCGTCGAGTGCGCTGTTTCTGCTCTTCCTGTTTTGTGTGTTTACATCATCTGCGTGCACTCAATAAATTTCTCCCTCTTGGCCTGAATAAAAACAAAGACAATCAGCATTGACATCATCACAGCACCAGGAAGATAAAAACATGTGGAGTGAATAAACAAGCTCTAAAGTTTCCTGGCCTTGACAGGATTTCTTACCAGTTGTCATTTTATATAGCTGTGTCATTTTGTGCATAATTCCACGGCGCATTGGCTTGGTTTGATTTGATTTAGGACCTCCACTTTCAAGGAAATTGGGCTTAGGGTATGAAAGTTCACACTTCTTGCCTCCAGGCAATTGATTTTTCTGAGCTTGATTTTAGTGCTGTAGCAATTTGAGTGGTGGGTGTTAGCAGCATGTTGTGTCACAGAGGTCCAAAGATCCTCAAACCTTGGTGTGAACCCGGTGTGATTTTTTTATTTTATTTTTTTTAAATGATTTTAAAGTGAGCAGATAGAAGTGTAAATGTGAAGTGCGGTGATGTAGCTCAGAAACATGTAATCCAGAAAATAAATCAGATTTTTCACGGTTAAAATGTTCAGCTTACCTTCGTTTTGTGTGTATAAACTGAATATTTGGTGGTTTTTGGATTGATGGTTGGACAAAGCATGTGAAAATGGACACGTGCATTTGTCAGTGTAGGCTAAACAATCACCAATTGGTGAATTAATCAATTTGCAGCACTACTTCTCTTTAATAATAGATCATAGAAAGTCTGCACGAAATTTACATATTTTAGGAATTTTGATTTTCCTTAATTGTTTGTCATAGACTGAGATTACTTTTTTTCTGGCCAAGAAAGATCCTACAACACAAACTATGTCACAAGATGAGAACTGAAGGCCGCTGCTTTTACTCAGAGGTACAACTCAGTCTGTGCAAACAGTTTATGTGTATTGTCCTCTGTGGCTCTGCAGAAGCCTTTCAAAGGCTGAGAAAATAACCCTTGATGATGTCATCTGGAGTTATTTTCTCAGCTTGGGTTTGGAGACTACAAATTAAGTATGTTGGCATGCTGCAGACATGGAGTTTTGACGTCATGGGCATTAACCAGGCAGGCAGGGTTTAATGAGAAGACACTGTGACGCTGCATTATGGAAAGCGGATGCAGTATTTTTGGAGCTTGACCCATCGTAGAAGCCTAAATCTTTGAAACATAGATCATATGAAAGATCACGCCATGAAACAACCTAAAGCAGCACTTTGGAGACGGCAGCAAACGTTTGGTGGAAAAATTACATTTTTATTTGCAGGCTAAAAATCCGCTGCACCTTTTTGGGAGCTCATTTCAAATTCTAATTTGCCGATGAGGGGAAAAGCTGTTGATAGCTGTTGGTGTTTTCATCCGGGGGCCATCACATTACAGTTTCAATTAGATGATTTTTTCTCTCTTTTTTTTTTTTTTTAAACAACCATTAATAATTAAAAGTTCTTTTTCCGCCACGTGTTCTCCCGTTTTGCCGCTGCTGAGCGTACACAGTCAGAAGTTATTATTAGACTGAATTTAAGCGGCCCCGTGTCCTCGGCTCTGAGCAGTGGGCACCAAGCTCCTGCATTGAGTTTGACAGCCTTCACACAATATTGTGCAAGGGCGCTCCCTTAGCTTCTCATGCTGGTTAAATGTAATATGGCAGATGGATAGTATTTGCAGGGAGAGCGGGGGTCTCACCCTCCCTCTCACTCTTTTTTTTTTTTTTTCGCCGTCTCTTGCCAGTACCTCAGACATTTCAAGGGGGAGAAATATGTATCAAATTAACTCTTAGCAACAGGGCCTCCGAGCTCCCTGCCCTTGTCTTTTCAGCAATCAGAGCTTTGTTATTTTAGTCTTTCAACCAAAACCAAACTGGATTCAATGGCTTCAGCAATTACCTGTAATTTTCCAACCTGGTGCGCTAGCTTTCACCGGAGCGACTGTGAACAGTGAAAGATTGTCTCCTTGGTTCCTCGTTTTAGTGTTCAACTTAAGTGCACTAATTCATTTACATCCACAGAGTGGCACATTTGGAAATGTTCACTTCCCAGCAGCGGCAGTGTCTGCAGAGATTTGGTTTCTGTCTGTGCACAACCTCCGAGTCACTGAAACTAGAAACTCCTCCACAGCGTCGACACTCTGACACTGAACCTCTGCTTTATACATCTGACCCATATATTAATACGTCCTTTCAAGCCAGTTCAGAGGAGACAACTCTGCAGCCCCGACATCTGTTTTCACATTGCAGACTTTTATCCCATTTTTCCATCGACCCCCACAAACCCCCCTTTCCGTTCCCCATCCTGTTCTCAAATCGTGTAAGAAACTACAGGAGCTCAACTTGACTCTATAAGTGTATATGTGTGAGTCAGAGTGATGTTTCCCCTTCAGAGGTACTGAAGGAGAGAGAACTGCTCGCACTAAAATGCTAATTAAGTGCAGTGTGGCAGACAAGGACACTTGAGAGTGTATGCATTAGCAAATTTTAACTCCCTGCAAACCAAACAGTTTGTTCTGGGCTAATCTCCCAATAATGGAGGCAAGAACAACAGTAGGAACCAGAGAGAGTAGAAATATTGACTAGCTTTGGAACATGGAGCGAGAGAGAGACGGTTTTCTTTTTCATTACCAAGATAACACAGTTTTAGGAGAAGAAAGCATCTCCTCTGGCGTCGTTCTTTTTTTTTTTTGTTTCATCTCCTCACAGAGGTAACATATGGTATCTGTAAGGGAGTCAGTTTGTGCTATGCGGTGAATTATTTTGTGGATTAGTATTGGCATTTAAATGCTCTTGGCTTTAAATCTTGTCTGTTTTAGATCTTAAGTACATTCCTTGGCATCCCGCTCTCCCGCTCAGGCTGGCCTCTTCCCCCGGCCAACACATTTTTGAAACTGTAGAGCTTAACAGGAGAGCAAAAGGCAGCCATTTGAAAAGACCCTGAAGCTGATCTTGAATTACTTTTAGTGAGATACCACTCAAATCAAACCAGCTCTTCCAATGTTGTGATGCCAACAAAACCTTAACCTCCAGTTGGGGTTAAAAACCTTCTTTTTTTTTTTTTGTTCCCCCCCATCCATTACTTTACAGTGTGGAGGCGTCTGAGGTTAATGTAATTACGGTCTCTGATGGTTGTACAAATTGCAGGCTGGTAGTGTGACACACGCTCCCCTCGAGTGTGCTGCGGTTGGCTCTAATGTCTTGTTTTAGCCACGCTCATTAAGACGACCTTGGCCAGGTATGTTGAGTTATTGCCAGGACCTTCTAGCTGCATCTCTGTATTTCGCGCACACCACAAAAGACCTTCACGACATCGAGGAAGACTATCCACTATCTTGAAAATACATAATATTTAAACCAGGGAAAATGTTTTTGAAATAAGTACTGCAACAGTTAGTAACTGATGTCTCTGCCCAGTTGTTAAATCCAGCGTTTGTGGCACATTTATGTTGCCCTAGAGATCCTGGCTGACATGATAGCCCCCTTTCTTCATCTCTGAACGGCCTTTAAAAGCACAGCCCTCCCTTCTGTTTCCAGTACAGTTGGCCTCCCTCCAGCTGCCTCAGAAGAAGTGGATGAATTCCTAGATGTCTGATAAGCTTCAGCAGAACACGATTCTAAATGGAAGAGAGAAGAAGAAGAAGAAGAGGAGGCAGATGCTATCAGCGCGGTTGAATCGCCTCGCAGTCAGATCAAACATCCTTAAAGTGCAGGGAATGCTGAATCATGTCGCAGGGTTGTTACGCATTTATCTTCTCTGTTGGTTTAATTGAACTTGTTTCTAAATGAAACCAACTGGCCGCTTCGATGCAAACAAAACATCATTAGCATCGTGAAAGTCCCAGCCGCTCTGTAGCTTTTTGCCCATTTTTTTTACCCATTTTCCTTTGAAATCAAAAGCCTCAAATGAGCTCTTTTCATCCTTATATTTTTTTTCTCCTCCACTCAAGGCATTTTGTGACACAATTAATCACTTACCTCTGTTTGTTTGTCCTCTTTCTTTCTCCTGTTTATCGAGCCAGAGACTGACACAGATTCCCCCACCCCTCATCGTGTGTGAAGCTCTTGTTTGTCCCTGCGTGTTTGTGTGTAAAACAGCAGGACCCTCAGGAACGGGGAGTAAAATGTATCTCGCAACACCGGCGTAGCGTGCCAGAGGTGTCTTGATGGCGATGGAGTCATACTGAGCTAATGAAGCTCCAAACCTCAGCTATCGATCCACCTCGCAATGGTGCTTTACAGAGATAACTGAGGAGGAGAGCAGTGTGTGGCCTCACGTGCGCTCTGATCTGTGTGACATCTAATTCTGTGTAATGAACCCTGTGCACCAGAGAGCATGATGGGGGGCTGTCTATGGTAATGACAGGGACAGCATGGACTGGGTGGTTTTTGAAAAGCTTTAAAACACTGCTGGTTAGCTCGCAGGGCTCTCCTGACAGCAAGGAGCTGATCGCTTGAACCGTCGCCTGTATAAAACGACTGGAAATAAAGTTGCTTTGCAAGATTCTATTCATTCTGTACATTTGGTGAATACATGAAGTCCTTCTGTTGCTCTGTTCTCTACTTAATAACTCTACTACTGTTGCTTGTCTCTGCTCTCTACAAGCAGCACCTATTCCGTCTCGTCAGTCCTAGAAGAGGAATCCTCCTCCATTGCTCCCCTTGAGTTTTCTCCCGTCTTTATTCTGATGGGTGCTTTTGTGTGATAGTAGCTTGTGCTTACCTGAATTGAGGGTCTAAACCACATCACATTAGCCCTCCCTCCATTGAAACTCCTTTGAAATAATGAAAAACCCTGAAATAAATACTGAGCAGCGAGATCACAAACTGTGAAAGGTGCATCATAGCAGTAATGTGGTTTGTAGGCTAGCGGTGTGGCACTGCACTGAACAGGGTGAAGGTACGCAGCTCGAATAATGTCTTTTATTTTCAAGCACAGAGCATAAGTGTTGTTGGCCAACAGAGGAGTTGAACAAAGGTTAAATACAACCCATGAGTCTGCTCGAGCGGGCCTGCGATCACACCAAAATGGGAACACATCCTTGAAAGTGTCAGTCATGCTGCCTTTCAAAGGAAGATACTCACAGAGTTTGTGTGACTGCAGCATTAGGCTGAAAACAGCACCGCGTTAAACAAATGCTGCGTAGGTGTTTTTTTACAGGTAGAGGTGAGAAGATGAAATACGATCCAGGAAACATCCGTGACTCTGAAGGCTAAACGGGCAGCAAATGACAGCGTTTTGTAACACGGTGGAAAGTTACCACGTTGACAATCAGTACGCATCTGCGGCCTTGTTGTACCAGTGCAGTGATTTCATTGAAATGAATGAGGAGGCGGTGGTCTCAGCTTTAAACACGCATTCACTTTTTTTGCCACTAGGGGGCATTGCAAAAAAAAATCTGCATAGGCATGTTATAGCATTATGACGCGGTTATGTCATGTTATCTTATGTTACAGTCTGTACAACCTACAACATCCTCGATCCGTAGACCCTCGATTTGGATAGGGGAACCCCTCCGCCCCCCCAAGAAAACAAAAATAACAGGGAAAAATGACAGAAACCTCAGGACACTTGTGTCAGAAGTAGCAAGAAAAATATCCATTACACATCCAGCAGACGCGGACTCCATTAGTATTTATGTGGAGTTGTGTTTCAGACCATCTGGCGAATGGAAGCCCAACATTCACTTTCCTTTTAGTTTTGGTTTGGTCTCGTCAAGTCCTCATCAAATCCTGAGGGGAATATCTGCCTCTTTAGTTGCTAAATGCTTCACTATGTTCACCAGCTAGTTGCTAGCCGTGTCTGCCTGCCATTCGGTGCTGGGCAGGTACAGTATTGCACAGTGGGATTATCACTTTTGAGCTTTCTCGCTGAAAACAGCTGCCTCCTCCGTCTGGAAAGAACTCTGTGGAAAGCAGTCAGACTGAGCCAAAAAACGGTCCAATTCTGAGCTGTGAAACTGAAACAATGAGATGAAAGATGCTAAAAACCTACATAGAGCTCAAGGGAGATGAAGAGTCGGGTGGTACAGGTGACCCCTTTTGCATAGTCATTTCATCCGTTTTAATATAAAATTTTGATAAGAGCAGCCTTAAGGACAGAGAGACCTCAGATTGTAAAACACTCTGAGAGAAACTTGTGATTTCTGGCTGTATAAATAAACTTGACTAAGAGCTGGGGATTTGATGAAATTTAGTACGTTTGCAGAGGCCATAATTACTCTTTTCACTGAAGTGGTGATGGTTTAAATTCCCTCCATCATTCCTGAGTAATAGGAAGTGTCAAACAAAACCTTCACGACACAGTACTTTGAACACTCCCCCATATCCCTGCAGAATTAAAATAGACCTGGAAGAAGAAGAAGCAGAAAAAAAAAAAGCTTTTTCTTTTCCATGACCACCTCTGCTGCTGGTGCAAATGAAAATGCCCTTCCCAAAATAGATCATTTTTACCCTTCAGATGTCCACTTTTATTTTAAGCCCGGTGACACCATGCCATCCATCACACCCAGCGTTTCAGATGTGAGCAGCCCCGGGGAAAACACTGATACAATGCAGGGAAAGTGTGATAGCGTGCTGCTGCCGTGTAGTTAGGACCTCTATGGTTAGACTGCCACTAATTTCATCTCAGAGTAGCATTTAGACGTTTTCTTTGTGTGAGTAAAGTGGAAGTCATTCCTCTTTTTAGGGTAAACATTGAAAATGGATGCCCTGCCTTTCCAGCTCTTCCCTCAAATTACCACTTGACATGGCCAAACATCGCTCCGCATTATTGTCTGCCAGGAAAATGCATTTCTGAATGCTTTATTGAATGTTTTGCCTGGGTGGAAATTGTACGAAGTGTACCAAGCGCTTTGATCATCTTGACCTTGAAATGCGATAGTCACCCCACTTCACAGGGCTCTCTGACACCTGGGAAACTGGATCTGGTATTCTTGATACATGATCTGCACCGCAGCACTAAAGACTTAACTTCTCCTGTTTCGTCGTCGGCAGAGACTACTGATGGGAACTGGAATTTCACATGGCTCAGACTGAGGGGTTTTTTTCCTCTCCCACAAGCCACTGGAGTCACAACATTTGGAGCCTGGTGGAAAAAATGGCCCCTGTGATTTTTATGAACGAGATTCCTGCAGCATTACTTTGGCTTCAAACACAGAGACGCACAAAAGGGTTTTTATTTGTCCGCTGGATTTTTCGTTTTTCTGCATGAAAGCTGATGAAGGGCTTTTGACGGATCTCATGAAGCTACTTATGAGTGTGCACGCTGAAACACAGATATCAACTTCAGATTCATTGAGTCATCAATCCAAAGTCTGTCATTGTTGTATCTTAGAGTTTTTGACATGCACATTCATTTTTGGGTTCATTTTCTGGGTATTCTGTAGTGGATGTGGATCTAACATCATAGATTAATACACTTAACTGAAATGAAACATAAAGCCATAACCAAAAAACTGCAGAAGCACTACATCACTCAACAAATACCATTTTTTCAGGCTCTGCCTGGCTGAGCTCTTTATTGGTCATTATAAAGCACTTATTGATGCTCAACTCAGGGGGATATGATTATTCAGAGTTAGGGTTAAGTTAATAAGATCATAATTAATGTACCTACCTAACAAACTATCAATAAGCAGTGATTAGGAGGTTATTCAGAGGAAGCTCTTAGTTAATGTCCTAGTAGTTGCAGAATGTGATCATGCAGAATAAGGCATGAATAAGTGTTTTATGATGACTGCTGAAGAGCCAGTATGCTACTAATATGCATGCTAATAAGCAGCTAGTTGATGGTGGTTATGTAATATACTGCTATTGTGTAGTTTTATGGCGCATGTTTTTGTCTGTCTTGATTTATTTCAGCACTTTGAAACCATCCTCACTGTGTTTTTCGGATCTGTAAATGTGGCACCCCAAATCAAAGTGGACTTGAGTGCTTAAATAAGTGTTAAGTGTTAGAGTATTGTCTTAGTATTACATGGATGTAATTCATCAAGAAGTCAGCGTATGTATTACAGTTCTGAGCGATGTAATGTGACGGCACTGGCAGTGGTAGAGAGGTTTAGAGGTAAATTACACAGAGCCAGTGTGTGATTAGAGAAGCTGTGGCACGGCTTTTAAAGTTCACCACCCCTCAGGATATTTGATCGAGCCGCCGGCCTTTGATCAGCGTTAACATTACGGTAACCATGACAGTTTATTTTCAACTACCAAAAAAAAAAAGACCATTTGTGTCAGAAAACAATCTCCCCTTCCTCTGACACGTTGGCACGCCGCAAAAGAAAAGTGTCAGGGTCAGTGATGGGCCATTAGCCCAGAGTGAGTTCCTTTTGTGCTCCAAGATCCATTTAAAACACCTTTTTAGTCTTCAACAGATGGTACCGTGACACAGCAACCACAGGCGCTGACCTGGGCCATAACTTTAAGACATTTCCAAAAAACCTCAGGACATACAACACCACGGAGGAATAAGAATGGCTGCCCAGAGAGTGAATGACACCATGAATGTGTAATAAAGAATTCACCTGCTTAGCTCGGCTGTATTGTAATGCCTTGTACATTTGATTGACTACACAGTCACCCTCTATTCATCGGTATTATACCCTTTTCTCTTTCATGGAGGTGGCTCCTCCGTTGCTGCAAATGTCATAGCGCTTTAATGAGAACTGCACTGTAGCCCACAATGGAGGCTTTTCAGCCAGATTAAATGTATCACTGTGCTGAAACTTTCCTTTCCTCTCTCCCCCCTGTGCCCCTATTGTGACACAGTGGTTTTACAGAGCAGCTTGTTGCTGAAAAACAAGGTTAAGAAGATCAGTATCAAAGGAGGAGTGTTTTTGTGTGGCTTGCAGGAGAGTCTCGCTTCAGGTTTCCACCTGAAACACAAAGGTGTTTTCTTACCTGATTTGTATTCATTCACACAATGAGTGGACCTGCCTCTCTTGTTTCCAAGTAAGGAGAGTCCAGACGAGACTTTTGTTCGCTCTATCATCGGATACGTGCATGTTGCTTCCTCCAGTACGAGCCTTGGAGCCCAGCCACAGGCTTTGTCCTGGATGGATTTTTTCCTGCCCTTTTTCCTCTTCTTTGTTGCTCTGTGTATGTTCTAAGAAACCATTTCAGATAAATGTTTCAGCACTACTGCTGCTTTTTTTCCCTTTTGGCTCCTGTGTTATTTCAGTATTACCAAGCCTTGTCATCCTGAAATTGCCTTGTCAGAATCCAGAACCCACAAATTAGCATTTTAAGGTCTTTCAGTCTATAGGAGCCCCTGCTTCAGTCCATTTTGGCCCATGTTGTGCTGTCAAAACACAGATACCGCTGCCTGTGCACTGCTACTGTACAGATTAATTTGTTTGGTTGAGTTGAGGTCAGTCAAACTGCTGAAAACATGACGTAAGTGAATATTATTCTTCGTTTCAGGGGTTTTTCCTGACTGTGTCCCCGGAGTCAATCCTGAAGGTGGCGAAGCACGCTTCAGATAACAACAAAATCTTCTGCATGAACCTCTCAGCACCTTTCATCAGCCAGTTCTTTAAAGAGCCCTTGATGAAGGTCATGCCTTATGTCGACATCTTGTTTGGCAACGAGACGGTAAGTGAAACGAGACGTGTGCACGCCCGCCTGTGCAGACGTTTGCCAACACATTGTTCTGATTAAGATGTACCGTGCGTGTTTCTGTGTATGCTTATATTTATCTCCATGAGAGGCTTTATAACATACATTTAAACTTAAATGTGGACATGGTAAACATCGTACTTGCTAGGCATGTTAGCATCGTCACAATTAATCTTCCCAGTCGGGATTTAGCTTGTCTCCCAAGAAAATCAAGGCTGCCATCAGCTAATTGGCACTAAATGTGTATGCAGATGCAAAACCCAGAACTAGATGCAGATTATATACTTTGCATATATATATATTTTCTAGCATTAATGCAATAAATTCAAAGGACTGTGCAGTCTTGGTGGAGGTATGTACTCTGAGTGCCTAACACCACATCCTCTCACCTTGTTTAAAGCATCAATCAAACTGCCATGTCCACTGTTTCATTCCACTCATTGCTCTCATTTCTCCTCAGAATCCATTTAAGTTCTCACTTATCACTGCCCCATAAAGAGATGAATAAGAATTAGCCCAGTAATCATTCATCTCAATCGGGTCACCATTTCATGCCGGGTGATCCATTGATTTTTCTCAGCTCTGTGGAAGTGAGTAGCTGGTTGGAGGTCAAGCTGTGGTCACAGACCGTGGTGCTGCTGGGAAGTATCCTCTAACAGGCCAGCTGAGCTTGACTCGGAGGCACCGCCTGGACAAACTGCACCTTTGGGGTGGGGGAGGAGGGGAGTGGATAATCACTGGACTGAACTTGCCTCCCCACTGCTAAAGCTACTAAACAGAGCCCTGTCTTCGGGTTAGAGATGGGGTCCACAGACCAGGACAGAGCTGGAAGACACTGCTCAGCATTTGAGGATTTATTGCTGTTGCTGACTTCAGCATTTTCCTCTCCTCTTTCCTCTCCCAACATAAGACCTCCCTTTTACATATGCACCTCTCTCTCTTGCTCCCTAATTGCTGTGAGGAACGATTCTGTCTCCTACACCGCGGCGTACATTTTGCAAGCGTTATGTATTTTCGGGTGGGTGGTACTGTAACTGTTTGCTTAAGAAGTTTGCTCACACCTCCAGTCATTACAGTTTAATGACTCTGGATAATTGCAATGCATGTTTGTTGAGGGAGATTATCTTTTGGAGTCTCTGTCAGGGCTTGCTCGCCGGAATTGAACCCGGCTAAGACCGCCAGACTAAGAGATTCAGTGGGAAACAGAGCAGATATTCACTGCTCAGATGCCTCAAGCAGTGAGGTCTTCTCGGGTCTATATAGGACTAATGCCTGTCCAGAGTGTTTTGACTCCTTTTGGCCTTCCTCTGTGTTGGCTGCTGGGAGGGGTGGGGGGTGGGGAATGACTGCTCATACAGTCGAGCCCTAGACCTCCCATTGTGCACAAGCCAGACAAGGTTGGCGGTCATGCAGTGGTGCATGGTGAGTGACAGGCAACAGGGCTGGCTCGCCCATCCAGCCCCCCTGGCCGTCCTCTCACCCCAACTTCCACCCCCCCAAAGTGATGGATCAGCCTCAGCCCATGATGCTTTCATAACAAGTCAGTGACAGTCAGGATCATGCAGACTGACTCCTATAGCCCAGCAGAATGTGCCATAAGGGAGGGCTAATGTGTCTGCCTGTCTCTGCCTTCCTCTCCCACACTTACTGAGTCACGATACAGAGCTGAGCACACTTGGGGAAATATGTTTTAAAGCAGCTGTAAGATCTCATGTTTTGAAAGTGGCTAATAATAATTTGGGGCAAGATTGAAGGTTTCGAGAATCGAGTGCCGCATTATTTGTCATGACTGGGATCTCATTTCAGTCAGATCACAATTCCCCTTTGATCGTTTGAAACAGTCGTGCAACACTGCAGACTCCAAAAAATGTCAATAGCCTCTGTTTCCCTCTCTTTCTTCTCTTGTTTTTGCCTGCTTGTGATGTTGAAATGTGTCTGTGTTTCTGACTGAGTCTACCCTTGGTAATTCTGCTGTAACTCGATCCTGCTGGTACTTGTTTGAAACCTGGCATCAGCAGGCCCTCCCTGGCCTATCGGCAGCCTCCTACTTATATAACAGTCTCCCATCCATCCTGTAATTACTGCCTTTTTGGGGCATAGTGTAGTGTCTGTTCCTTCGCTGGTGGGGGGGTGGACAGGCTAGCGACGCCATTTCTGCGTTGCCAGGGCCTCTGAGATGGTGCCGACGGAGGCGCATAGACATCAAACGCTACTTCACTTAATTGGCAAACATGTCGTGTGATAACCTGGGAACAGCACAGGCCTAATTGAGTCCTCCTGTGCTGTCCTCCTCTGACTACCTGACATGGAACCCAGGGCATTACATTTCCCTCCATTTAATGGCTGCAGTTAATTAGGCCCGAATGAGGGAATCATTACCGCTGGAAAAACCACATGCCAGTGGATTCGCCGATAAAATTAGCCACAATTTGCTTTTGCTATTTGAGCATAAGAGATAAACCACACAATGGGGGGAAAGGATTGGACCATTACTGGCGGATTTGTATTGTGGAATTTTAGACATATCATAGACAAATGGAACGATTAATCACGACTGAATTAATCACCCTGACTGATGTTTTTTTAAGCCAGGATTCGTGGCTTTCTCAATTTAGATCATTTCACGTGCTTGGGCTCCTTTTTTTTTTGTATGTGTGCAAATGGTTTAAAAATGTGCTTCCTTAATAAAACGGTACCGCAGATGAGGAGCTTAGTTTCCTTCCCACAGTCAATACCCAACAACCTCCTTGCTCCTCTGCCATTAACATTATATACCACCCCCATACAGGAGCCCTCCATGCCTTCCACTGCTGTCCAATGCGTTCTGCAGCTCCACACTCAGAGGGAGCTTATTTTTATGGGTCCCAGCCCCGTCTTCCAAACGAGAGACAGCCATTGTAATTGAATACTCAATAGGTGAGCCATTTAACAAAAGTGGAAATGGCATTCGGCTATGTATTAATGTGCTTTGCTGAGGCGAAAGGAGCCATCATCATTTCAATGTTCAAGCTGTTTTAAAAGAGCATTTAGCCTGCCATCTCTCCAGGCCATGAGAGCAAAATGACACGGATTTCTTCCTCCTCTGTACTTTGTGTGAATGTTCCTCGCTTAATATTTTGTATGGTTATCTCGCTTATTTTCCCATCCATCCCTCAGCGCCTCTCCCTGATCTAGGTGGAGGGATACAAGCAGCTCTACAGAAGGTTACTGTCATGAAAAGCCCCTCAGGCGTTTTGGCTCTCAGCCCTATTTTTCTCCATCTGCATGCAGTGTGTGTGAGGTGGTGGGGGCTCTAATGATTTTTCCAGGACAGGCTGAAGTGGTTGCACAAGTATATATATATGTATGTGTGTTTGTGTGGACGGAAAAAAAAAAAAAAAAAGGGCAGGCGGAGGAGATGCATGGGCAATATGGCGTCATTTCATAACATCTCTCCAGATTCGTCATTTGGCTTTGTTTGTTTGATAGACTGCTTGGAAGCGTTATCTCTGTGGCGAGGCCCGTGGCCGTTTATCGCGCCGGTGACGTATGCGGGACCGTGGAACTGCATGCTCTCTGCTGTCAGTATGTGTGGATGATGGCAGGTTCGCTAAAGGCCCCTCAGGGTATGAGGGGTGTTCTCGCGCAAAAAAAGGGGGGAGAAAAGAATCCGAAAAAGAATTTCCCCTTGACAGCTCACCCACAGCGGACTCGAGATGTACTTCTCAACAGTAGCTTGGGGAAAATATCCCGTCTCACTGCCTAAAACAAAGAGATGTGAGAGCCAGATTAGCGTATTACCGAAACAGCTTTCCTTTTAGGCTCTTCCCGCTCCCCCTCCTGTCAGAGCTGTCTGCAGAGAACGCGGAAGAACATGAGACATTAACCTCCATGTGTTTATTCACAAGACCCCACAGGCCAACTGGGAGGATGAACACAGAACCATCTCTAAAGCTAGCGAAGCGGAACAATCACAATGTGTCATTGGAGGAAAAGACATGAAGTATTAGCTGCTGCTCTCCTTTGTGTCTTTCACAGCTGAATTTTAATTGAATGTGCTATTTCTGTGATGAGTCACATGCCTTCCGTTCAGCGCCAGAGTGCATTGACCTTCAGTGTGACGTACAGTCACTGAGTTGTATGGTGAGTCATAGCGCACATTAGCTGTGATGATTTGCTAAATGTAAAAGCTGCCGTCTGTATTTTTGTTTGTTTTATTTATTTTTAGGTTTTTGCTGAATTTAAACGCGCTGGATGTGGAAAAAAAAGAACACTTAAGCCACATAAATAGTTTTTTTTTATGACTTTTCTCTGATTACTCATTAGTTAAACTTCTCACTCATTGAATTCATTTTGCTGACGTTGAATTTTTGTCTTCAGGTAGTCGCTTTAGCCTCACAGTCCAAATTTAGACATCACACATATACCACAGACCCACTTAACACCCTGTCAGTTCTTTTCCATTCAGCCAATCATTGCATTAAAACCCAGGACCTTCTTGTGTTGTGCTTAATGCTTGTATTGCTCTTTAATTTTTATTTCACAAGATACAAACATAACTACTACTACTGCTGCACATTTGGCTTAAAGCTCAATGAAATAAGAATCCTTGCAGCAAGAGAGTGCAATTATGGCTTAAATAAAACACTAAAAGCATTGCAACAGCAGTTACAACTAGCTCAGCTCATTCAGCCTAGAAAAACTATTTTTACAGCATGTCATGTAAACAGGCCTAATGAAATATACAGCGCCATACAACAGCTGACGAACTGAAAATTCATTACATTTCAAAGTTTGTGGAGGTTTTTTGGGACAGTGCTGGCACTCATACTACTCAGAATCGACCCGCAACCCACCACTGAATTACATCATCATTTGGCCAGCTGACTGAGAGCGAGTGGAAGAGGTTCTTGGCTGTGCGGTAATTTTAGCATCGTGGCCACAATCAGAAGTGCAAGTCACATGATCCCCACTTAACTGAACATGTCTGCCCATGCACAATCATTGACATGCTAAAATGTAGTCTGACAAGAAGTAAAATCAGCAAACTGACTCACTAATATCATTTATGCAGCAATAGCTACCTAAAGGATGCTCATACATTAGCTAACATTAGCAACTATAAGCTATCGGTCAACCCCAAGTGAGGCTGGGGTAGCTAAAGTGTGTTAAATTCAGAAATAAACTTTTCATTTGTTGTTGGAAGACTGTGTTATTTCCTTCAAAGGGTACACAGTCTCACCTTAAAGGGTCACAAGCCAGAAATATTAGGAACCACTTCACTAGATCAAGTCAAGTGTCACCACATCACACTGCAACTGCTGCAATCAAAGCACCAGCCTGCTCCTGTGTGCACACTGGCAGCGAGAGGATTCCGCAAGGAGGAAGAATGAGCGCTCCAACATTCCTCTGTTTTTCCTGGCCTGTCTGTTTGCGAGTCATGGTACTTTGGGAGCCAGCATGGCTCCACCAGAGGAGTCCGGCTAACCACTGTAATTGTGCTGTGCTGAAGCCGCCTTCCCCAACCCTGGGATTGAACCATGAAATATTCGAAAATGCCGGGGTTAAGAGAGGGGGGTCTTTGGCAGTGCATCGTGAAATGTGAGACCATAGAGCATCTTTAACAAGGAGGCGGATAGAGAGCCAGCCAGCCTGCTAGTCGGGCAGCCGGGGCACAAGGTGGAGTCCTCTGAAGGAGAATAATTATGGATGTAAGAGGAGATATTGCGCTGGGAGCAGATCAATAGTGCCCACGTTCTGCTGGCGCTGAGACCAGTGTATTTCTGTCACAGCAGGAGAGAGTGCAGGATATCAGCTTGTTGCTGGAGGGACTCGCAGAAGTTTGAACACCGGCGGGCTTCCCAGATAGCCTTACAACCCTCATGCCTGCCCCCTCCCCTCCGCTAACACCCCCCAAAACCACTGCTGCTTGGAGTTTGGCTGCTTGCTTTCTACCCATCTCCAATCCTCTTATCCACACAGAGTTGGCGGGAGGACTGGCCTTTGTCTTCTCATGATTGTATTCCCACAGTCCAGGCTATACAGTCATGTTTTCCAGAGTCATTTGGAGGTCTCCCCCATTCTCCTCATGGTTAGGAAATTCTGGATAAGAAAACGACAAAGACGTAATCAACAAGCATAATCTATTCACCCGTAATATCAAATTAATTTGCCCCATGCAATGGGTAATGAAATTCCTGGGTTTATTTCAGAAACGTTGCTTAGCTCAAGCTGCCTGTTGCTCCGACTTGAACTGAATTAACCGATTGTTTTTCTGATTTATCTTGCCTTTTTTCATCATGCCAGGTGTTTCTTTCCAGAAGAGCCGTGCCATTATTTTCACTCTCCCTGCAGCCATCACATGTAAGCAGTGCGCATAAATGTGAAATGATTTAGCCTCCGTGTTGACGGGCCCCTGCCCTCCGCGTAGCTTTTCATCTGGCAAATGGCCATCTTATGCCACATCAACAGATAACACACTGGACATCATCTCAATTTTTGTATGGCCAATTTATTCAGACAAAGCTCTCATGTCCCTTGTGCACACAAATGGTTTGAATTATTCTGAGAGCTTTTTTTCCCCTCCCCGGGTTTTCATTGTGTGTAGCATGCAAGTCCCTCCAGAGCAGATCTTTGTTTCTCATTAGGGGGTAAATAGAGCAGGCCAAATGCTCATATGTTTATTATACACAGGAGGACATGGTCACTGTTCTCAACAGTCCACAGCAGAAAAAAGCTGTTTGCTTTCTTGACCTTTGTTTGCAGCAGCTGCAACCAAATGTCTGTTGAATTTACTGGATAATAAGCTGCGAGTAACTGATGGACTGCGATGGCGTCGGGTTCAACCTCATCAAAAGTTTCCCGAGCACACTTTTCAACAGAGACTGCTTTTACCCAGAGTGAAAAATACATGCAGAATCAAAATCACCATTCTCGGGTCATTATTTGAAGCAGAGTTTACACATATCAAATATGCGTGCATGAATTCATTCAAAACATAAAGCGGACTGGAGAATACCCAGACTGGATTACACAAACATGACAGCAGAGTGATAGAAGCAATGAAGGAATGCAAGGTTTTAAATGGATTTTATGTCTCTATAAATTAAAATATTCAATACGAAATAACCAGCAATCACATTCAAAGTTAGGACGAGCATCTTTAGCTCCGAGTGAATAGTAGTCAAAACTCAAAAGGTTCATCAGGACCATGTGGGTGTGCTTTGATCAGATTTGACTCACTTACTCACTGACTCACAACATAAGCAAACAACTCAAAATGTTGTTGATGCTTATATTGTTCCTTTCTGATTGGTGCATGGAAAATGTGGCATCACCTTTTTCTTCCCACTTAAAAGAAGAGAGGAGAGCACAGGCCAAACACGAATGCAATAAATCTTTCATGCGGCATAAGGTGCATTGTTAAGAAAATAGGTTTTCAAGGCCTTCAGCAGCTGGTTCTAACTAGAGGGCACTTAGAGAACTTCAACTCCACGAGTGCTAAACAATTCCCTAACTTGCTGTTGCATCCAAACACATTATTTCTATCACTGAAATCTGAAGAAAAAATGATGTATTGACCCTGAAAATTTGGCCCAAAGAGCTGGTACCAAGATTGTAATTCAGTTGTTTTCATATGCGTGACTAAGAAACGGTAATCTTCGAGCTGTGGAAGTCCTGAATCCTGAAAAATTCAATCAGGTGGACCTTGACCAAACAAACTTCCACACAATCAATAAAACATGCTGAAGCAAAAGTCAAACTTCAGTTGAGAACAATGTGAGTTGTGCTAGCAGCCATTCGGGTACATTTAGGAGCCCTGATTGCGTTTTCTTGATCCACTGCAGAGTCAAACTATCAGGAGAGGTGAGATTATAGTATCCACAACACAAATATGTAATAGGTTATGTTGAAAGGGTATAAAAACTCTTTAAACTGTGCATTAGCTGCTGCATTAGCCCTGCTTGTGCAAGCAGTCATCCGCCACTTTTCCTTCATCCAGTGTCGTTTCCTGAGAGATAGCCAGTCTCTGTCTGGCAGTCTGACGTTGTGTGCTGACCCCTTGTTAGAGCCCAGAGGTGAGATGTGTGATAGAGGCCCTCAGTGCTGATAAGGCCATCAGGCTGATAACTAACTCCCCCCAGTACAAAGCTGCTACTGCTGCTGCCCCGGCTTCCATTAGCCCCACCAGACCGGCTGAATGCCCTGCCTGTTCCCTCCTGCTCTATCTGAGGTTACATCCTCTGTTCAGAGCCCCTTATGCAAACCCTGCTTTCCCATGCTGAGATTGCTATCAGCAGAGATATTTATGTACTGCACATGTTTCCGATTGTTTAACCTTTGGACCTGTGCTGTAGGTGCTGCTGCCGTCCCTGTGGGCTTGCTAAGAGACCCCTCTCCTGCCCCTGTAGGCAGACTGAGATAGATGGGAGCGGGGGCTGTTGCTAGAGGTGTGTAATGGACTGGCAGGCAAGGGCACTGTTGAAATTGGTCACATGAAAGCTTAGGTCAAGCCTGTCGCTTGCTTTCAAGTTTGGACAAATCTCATCCAAATGGACTCAAAGGGGAAGTGTTCAACCAAATTGTTTCAGTCTTTTTTCCTTGATTCTGGTTCAGTTTGCAGTGCTGTCTAATGAACTGGCACAGTTCAACACTGCTGATGCCGGGGAATTTGCACACCCTGCCTTGCTGTACAGTAAAAATCCACAGCCCTTCATTTAAACACATTATGTCTCCCTTGTGTGTGACATCAAATACTTGTCATCAGTGATCAACTTCATGCCCCAAAGGCCGACATGAACAGAAGTAATTTTTTAAGTAGTGTTGGGGATGGCTTAATAAAGTTTTTTGGCCTCAATCCCACTCTGAGTCTGAGACATCTGCTGATACCGATATATAGATATAGATATGTACACATGCATACATATATAAACACACATAGCTTATAGTTACGTAGATGTTGATTGAATATACCTGACTTATCAAATAACAGCTGTAGACTACTTTTAATTTGACACACCTTATTTTTCACAAAACACTTGACACTGAGGGTTCAAAAATATTAAGTTTTGTAAGCTTACATATGTGATATGATATGAAGGAAAGATTAAATGGGAGAATGCGAACTTCTGAAAATGTTGACCAGTTCGCTCGAGAGGGGTGTCACAGAATGAGGCTTCTTCTGTCAAAAGTGATCTTTGGCTGAATACAGGCACCGGCTGCAGGGAACACACAATCGCAACAACAGACAAACTTTTCTTTGGGCCTGCCATCATCACAGAATTAACATTAATTAGCGACAGCTGATGTCATTTGCTGCCATCGACTTTTGTCACTTTAACTGGTGACAGCACTGGTCACGTTGCCTGAAAATGAGACCTGAACGCAACCTGAATGTTTTGTCCATTTGCTAATGATAATCAGCAAATCTACGAATTTTAGCAACTTCAGTGCCTGAACCCAGAGTCATTCACAATTTTAATAACAATTTTAATATTCACACACAAGTAAAATGCTGGACTATGCAGCCTGGCCCTCATAAAGGAACTAGCAGACTTAGCTGGACAAACACAGTAAAACTGAAAGGATCAGATTTTTATCGACTTTACTTTAGCTGATACGAATCGTTAAAATATGCCCACACCTGCCCCAGCACGATCCTTAGGACATCTCTAATGGTTGTCCTGAATCAATCCGCAGAATCAGGACTGAGCAGTGAAAAGCCTGTTGTTTGCATCAGGAACAGCACCTGCCAAAAGCTCTCCAAAATACTTCAGTATTTGTTCATACTTGAGATGAAGAGATGTCCAAATCTTGTCCAACACAATTAGACACTCCACAAAATATTATAGTAAACATTATGCAAACTATCATTTGGATTGGATTTGGATTGAGGGCGAAAAACATGAGTGAGACTTCCCTATTCTCTACGCAGAAGTGACATTAAAGTTTACAGCAGTGCATTATATAATGAACATATCCCGAGGCTAGCAGAGAGGTTTGACAGAAGTTGAAAATTAATACCATCTTCTGCACTGCAGAAGGTACTGAAGAAGTAGATGCTCTATCTCACAACAATACACCATCTGGTGAACAGTGGATGAAGTTGTATAACGTAGAGGGAGAAATAATGGAGTTATTTTTTTAAAAGTCTCATTTTCCAGCAGGTGCTTTTTATTTTTTTTTTTGGGACTTTTCACAACTTTTTTCACAGCTTTAGAGAAACACTGTTAAGAAGACAAATTTAACGTAACGCATTTGGGAGCGAGAGGAAGCTTTCGTTTGGAATCTGGCTAAATTGTCTGTGCGTCTGTCAGTGACAAAAAAAAAAACAAAAAAACCCTGCAGATTAAACCCGAACGATCACACTCCAGTGTAAGAAAATAACTAGGTGGAGATGAAACACTGCGCTTAATGGTTTGGTACAAACAAAAGTGAAATTCCATCAGTTTTTGTTGAGTAAATTCCCAGAGGTAGTAAAAGCGACTCCTGCTTCTCTGGAGTGTGTTGCTCTGTGTGTGTTTACCCTCATGTTTGTGGCGTGTCATGCTTGAGCAGGATTGCTGCATTCTCCTGGGAGCTACAGGAGGGCTCGGTACAGGTGATTTATTCCTACCTAATCTGTCCTGCAGAGTAGCAGGCGGCCGCCTTCCCTCCACCCAGCGTGAGTGAGGTTCTATCAGCTTGCATGATCATATTATCAGCCCACATATCTTTGAGGTGGCAGCTTCCTGTTCAGCAGCACCTGGGCTCGTGCTGGGGGCTGACGTCCTGGCATCCAGGAGGAGTCATGTTTGTGACCCAGAGGCCAAGTCAAGGGCAATAACAATCCCTACTGATGCCATCGCCTTGATTAGTTATTCGTTCTCCGCCCCCACCCACGGCCCTGTAATGTATGCTGTAGTAATCTGGCTGGAAACGCTTGAGTTGAATGCCAGATGTTGTTTTTACTGGGCGTTTATGGAAGCTGTCTGACTCGCCTCAGTGATGTCTTACACTTACATGCAGGCAATGAGGAAAATATGTCCTATGCCATTGTTGTATATATCTGTAAGTACTGATAATTGGCTGAATTATTTGAGGTGTCATGACCCAGTCAGATTCATTTTAGTTTAACAGGCTTCTATAGTAAGTGGTTTGTCATTTCCAACTCATCCGTCCAGACGTGATCATTTGTTCTCCTTCAGTTTGCAGTTTGACGACTCAGCCAGTCAGGCGTATTTTCCAACCCCATCATGATGTTAATTCTACAGTTGTGGAAGTCAGTTCTCCTTTAAATGGTTGTAGGCTTCAGACTCCAGTGTCTTTGAAATGAGCTCTGATTGAAAGGCCCAGAAAGGAAGAAGAAAACAAGGGTGTTGTTGTAAATAGCTTGTCAGGGCTATACCCTCCTCAGTATCTCACCCCCCACTCTCACACACAATGTCAAATACAATTCAATTTCAGCTTCAGCATCAGCTTAGGCTAACACGGTCAAGCAAATGCCTATTTTCTGAATGGCTCGGGGGAGTTACGCTTTTCAGCTTATCAACTTTTATTAACCTTAGCACTGAGGTTTGCTCTTTGATTTAGATTCTTTGGGAAACACTGAAATTGGATTTTTTTTTTCAACTCTCACTCCTGCTGTGACATATGCTCAACAACTTGTTACAAGGGAGAAAAACTAAATGCTTGCTTTGGTTTGTTGTTTGGAATATTTTATAAGGAGAGCCAGTGGCTTCTCTAGTTTTATTAATTTCTTTTCTTTCCTCTTCTACCATGGTGCCTTGCAAGCAAACATGCATATATTAAATTTTAAGGCCAGTAGGAAATGTCTGTTATGGATTCATAGCAGCAAAGTGGACTAGTGAAGTGAAGTAGTTTTCTTTAAATGCTGCGGCGATGAATAGTCCACGTTCCTCAATATGGCAGCATCAGTAAATAGGGTTGTATCAGCGTGTGCACTGTGAGTAGCTGAGTAAATATCTACGCGGGTAGTTTGTGTATAGACATAACCTCGGTAAATGAAATAAAATATAATTCTATAATTATAATTATAAAATATAATTATTGATCATTGATAAAATGATAAAAATACACTATCAAAATATAAAAGCACAGGAATGAGGGTTTGGCTAAATCAAACAAGGGAATCAGGTTTACGAACACAGGGTGCTACCTATAGGCAAAGACCCGGGTAAAACCCAGTGTACTTTACCTGCTCAGCACCAAACAGCAGACTCAGACTCAGTGGCTGACCAGCGGGTGAGTGTAACAGCACATTTAGCAGCATGAGTTGGTAGAGACCAAAAGCAGAGCTAAAAGGAGAGCAAATAAATACTGGAGTTAATTTCATCAGGTGGACACAGAACAAG
Organism: Chaetodon trifascialis; assembly: GCF_039877785.1. NCBI lineage: Eukaryota > Metazoa > Chordata > Actinopteri > Chaetodontiformes > Chaetodontidae > Chaetodon > Chaetodon trifascialis. The sequence goes on along the minus strand of NC_092076.1, from coordinate 8,359,891 downwards.
GCTCCAAATGACTACTAATGTCGATGTCCACCCAAGACTCAGAAATACTCTTACTGCAAGTCACCTAACACAATCAGCAAGAAAATGAGTAAAGTTTTTACTTCCAGAATCCTGAATTCCCACTTTGCTCCTCTATTAGATAAAGACTGGATGCAAACTTACCAATTTAGCTTCATTTACAGGAAGAAAATGAAGCCTATACAGCCTGGATAGCTTCGTGTAGAATACCCACATACTGTGGCTGCACAGACTGTTTATAAACCAGGCCTGTTAGGCCCCTGTCACATACAGTGTCAAGGAAAACAAAGTGTGAAAACTGCCCTTTGCATGAAGTGTGTGTTTTCTCTTTCATTTTGCTTGGCAAGATATTGTAGACTCCCGCCCCCTGACTGGGCTCTGGATTATTAGCTTAAGCTCTCTAAAAATATCCCTTTGACTGTTTAAGCCTCTGACAGCAGCAACATCTCACACATTCTGATAGCTTTATACTAACTATGGCTGCAGAGGGCTCATGCACTCAGCCCGCCTTGTTATCTTTTACCTTGTTTGCCCGAGGAGGAGAAGGAGGAGAACTTGCAGGCCCCGAAATCTGCAACAGTCCTCTCTGCTTCGGAATCAGACTCGGAGCGGATCATCAAAGGCGAGCGTGCAATCACAGCAATCTCCGAACAAGCGAGATGCTTTTTTGAGCACGAGAGGATTTTGCCCAGATGTCACTCGAAGCACTTGTCATTGTTGCGACAGCTGTAGGAGCACATGGACTGTCATTTGAAAAGCGTCTACCGCAACGTACCAAAACAGCACACGTCAAATGTGAAACATGCACAGCCTGGAACATTTTTGAATATTAATACTGTAAGCCCCTTAAGAAATTGTGACTTTTATTTCCTATCTTTTCAGTTTCATTGGCTTGCCTGTGTCGTCCCAGTAATTGCATATTTACCACCATACAGTATTTATCATACCAATATATGTATTAGGTTTAGCTGAGCTTATAGTACCAAATATTTTTGATGTTGGCATTCATAAGAGCTCATAGAAATTAATAAATTCCTGAAAGGGAGTACACTGTACACATGTGGCTCATAGACATCGCCTCAATTATCTTTTCTTCTAACACCCACACTCTCTCGAAAGGCTTTTCTCACAAATATTATAGCTGCTAACTAGAGAGAGACGGAGGGTGAGACGGAGGCATGTGCCGCTCAACAGCACCATTGTTATCCCATCCTTCATTCATGTGTCTCTTTTAAATGCTTTGAGATGAAATATCACTGTTTTGACAAGACGTTTTCCAAGCTGCTCGTGTCCCTGCGAGATGCCTCATGCTGGTCGGTGATGGAACGTTCCTGAGGAGGAAAGTCAATATGTGGTTGTAAATAAAATGAAAACAAATGTGAGACCTGAGCCCTCTGTGGATTGAAAAGGCAATGGGAGGAGAAAAGACAAGACTCCTCACCTTTACTCATTATGAAACTGCTTCTTGGCGCTACAGAAGCTAATTGACTAGCCTCTCAACCTCTGTGTGTGTGTGTGTGTTGAAGGAGTTGGTGTGCATGTGTGTGTTGGGGGGGGGGGCTTGGGGTTGATGAATTGACATATTGCTGGCACCGTGATGTTGATCCAAGGCAGAGAGCCGTGAGGCTTTCCTCCAGGGCCCAGTAACCTTATTGTTCCATGTCATCTCCTCCCCTTCTGTTTGAGGACCAGGTTGTCAACCTCTCCCCAAGGTCACACAAACAGCAGCCCCCCTTCTGCAGATAATTGGATTATTTAGAATCATAGCATCAACTTACTGCCTCGTCTGGGGTCAAAAGTGAATTTAGTGCACGAGGTTGCCTGTCACAATTTGTGGCGTTGTTTTGAACTGACGAGCAACAGCTTCTGTCACCAGTTAAAGGATCAGACCAGTGGTTTTGAATGTTTTGGTCTATTTACTACAAATCACAAATTGGACATCACAGCCATATTGCAAACCCTGCTGATGTAATTTCGATTTTTGGATGTATTTTCCCGACCAACTATTGATTTCCATTCATTTCTGAACAAGGCGCAATCAATTAGCAGACCCTGAAATTTGTCCCAAAAACACTGAAACACTGACAAGCACAATGTTTAAATTTGTTTTGTTCTTTTTTATAACTTACATTTGTAGGCAGTGCAGTGTAAATTTGGGATGTACTTTTCTGAGGAGCCTTTGATTTCCACTCGTTTGCATACAATTTAAAAGTCAAACATTGAAAATCAAATGGAAAACCCTTGAAACTTGAAATTCTTAAACTGTAATGCAGTTTAATTGCAGATGGATTCAAGACGTTGACATTGACTTACAACACACCTAAATAAAAAAATGCAAATAATGCAGAATTGTTCAGAATGATCGATTAGAAAATTTTCAAGAGAATTTCTGATATTGTGCGGAAATGAACAGACACCCTGACACTGTAGAAAATAATACATCTGAATATCTAAAACTATGCAGCATGAATTTAAATCAATTTAAACAAATTCTACAAAGTAAAAATTTGCCATACATTAATGACTGGAAATCAATGGCCGCCTGAAGAGTGGAGAAAAAAATATAGATCTCAAAATCTAAAAGCATAGCATATATTCAAAAAAAGTTAAGTGTAAATATCACATGATTTGCGGTTAATTGGCAAAAACTTACATTAACTCTGGTATGGGCCTTTAAAGTGCACCTGTTGTAAGAATAGGTGTTGAATGCCTGCAGTGTTGGGGATTCCCACATACCAGCACATATTCATGGTTTCAGTGGTGGTTTCATGGCTGGAGGCTGACATGGTGTTGTCTCATGCTGCCGTGGTAAGATGAGCTGAAGCGGGGCAATAGATTAAATGGGTGGGCTGCATGCCTATTAAATCAGGAGTTGGCAGAGCAACACTAACTCAGGTTACTTATTTTCAAGTGACATGGCTGCACATGTGAGGAGCGGAGGCAAGCGAGATGTCTTTACTTCACGTCTGGAGTGTGACATTCTGCTCTGTTTGTGACTCGTAATTAACTGCTCATTTGTGTGTGTGTGTGTGTGTATGTGTGTGTGTGTGTGTCTGTTTGTGTTTCTTTTCTAGGAGGCGGCCACATTTGCCAAAGAGCTGGGCTTTGAGGTGAGTTGACCAGCAATTGCACACTAAACAGATTCTAAAGGTTTATTTTTGCTGATAATGAAGTTCTTTTTGGACAGTGATTGATGTGCTATTATACTCTCCAGGCCTTGCAGCAGTTGCTATGGAAACCTGGCAGTCGTCATGGTTTCTTTGTTCAGCCAGCTCTCTGTTATGACGCACTCTGCTAGGTCTGCACCCAACATCGCCTACAGATGTTATTTATTGAATTTTGAAAAGCCTCTTGGGAAGCTGAGAAGTTGGGCATGGTTTCAAGCCTTTCTCTGCAGGCTTGGTGCTCATCAGGTTGCCTGGTTAAAAAGCCTCCTCATTATCTTCATTGCACTCAGGGATGATACTGTATGTCTTCCCTTCACTGCTTTAGCATTACACCACACTGAAACACACTGTAGTCTTTTAATAACCAAATTACAGCCACCTGTGGTTTTGGATTATGGAAATGAAAATTACAGTGCTTGTTACCCCATAGAATGTGCACTATGTGTTTTGAAGTGGGGCTGCCTCTTCAGTGTAAAATGAATGTTCCCTTGGTCTAAATTTTGCTTGTGTTTTGCATATTCCTCGCGCTGCTTCTTAAATGTGAAATCAAAAACACAAATGGCCGGTGCATGTGAGATTTTGAAATGCGCTCAGGTATTTTGAGTGCCTTCTCGCTTTTCATAGGTAGTGCTGCCTTGAATATGGCTCTGCACTGTGTGAATAATTGTCATCCAGAATCACTAACGGTGTGATCAACGTGACTGGAATAGAAATGCAATCCTGATGGCAGTGACAGGTTTAAGAGAGGAGAAGGGATGAAGGCAGTGGAAAGTGGGGGGGGGGGGGTTAGTGATGGGGGGGGCTCACATCAGAAAAAAATGCACAAAGGGCAAAGTGTAGACTCTCCTAGTAGTTACAATTCTTTGACATTTTCCATGTCAACCTGATTTGCCAGAACACTCTGCGAAATTGCATTGGATGAATGTGATTTCTCAGATAACATCAGTGGTGTGTACTGTACTTAGGGCATTTCTAGATGGCTCACAGTTGTCCTTTTTTTCCACTTGCCACTTTCTGATGACAATTTTTCTTGGCCCCATACTATAATTGTGCACTGACAATTCTTCAGTATATATATACAGTAAAGAGTAGCCACATGGACTTCATTTACAGCAGAAACTGTTAAATTTAATCAACAGTTAAAAGAAATGTTACATTCAGACATACACAATATACTTCTATTATGAACAGAGTGCAGGATAATCCTGGGTGATATAGTTGAAAGCAGTATAATAAGGATAAGTTTGACAAAAGCAGTTTTCTGGAGCTTTCAGCCATATTTTATGGCTTTCAACAGCAGAAAGAGATAGCAAGGATGATCACATCCGACCGCTGGTTATCATGTAAAACCAAATGAACCATCCCCATGACTAGGGCTGTGTGATCTGACGATATGTGTCATGTGATGATAGAAAAACATCATGTTGTGCTTAAGCGTTCATTTCATCATGTTGGAAATCACGCTCTTGACGGCGATATTGCTCGTCATTGCAGACAACGCTTTGCTTTCTTTGGCAACGGCAACTGGACTTCTAGAGGATGTTTAGCAGGCTTCTTCAGCTCTAACTGACTGGTGGGGAGTCCCAGGCATTTATCCTCTTGCAGGGTCGTTGACCCACCCAGCCAGTCGTTGGGGTCACATGAGTCTTGGTGTGAATGAGTGTTAATCCTCATGGGGAGGGATCTCAGGGCTGCATTGTATGTGGCTGATAAGTGTTGTTGTGTACCAGCTCCTCTGTTCAGCGATGTTCATTCCAGTTTGACATGGACGGCTTCTCCCACTCCTCTTTCAAATCACCTATTTTCCCCCGCTATGTACATGATTGTCCTCAAATGCGTGTCCCCTGTCCTTAAGATGTAGGTGGACTGCTGAGTCTTGACCTGAGGTGATGGGTCTCCTGTGTTGCTGTTGTGAAACGGTTGTTTTGTTTCCCCAATGTACAAGTCTGTGCATTCCTCGCTGCATTGGACTGCGTACACTACATTGCTCTTGTGCCTGAATGTTTGTCCTTAGGGTGGACAAGCTTGCAGAGTGTTGCTGGGCTTGAGGTACACAGGGATGTGGTGTTTGTTAAAAGTCCTCTTGAGTTTCTCAGATACTCCCGCAATGTAAGGGGTGACAATATTTTTCTGTTTATGGTCCTTTTTCTTCTTCTGGTCTGTCTTTTCATGGTCTTGATGAAGGTCCAATTTGGGTAGCCATAAAAATCAGACTTCTGTCCTTGTGGCCACATTCTGAGCCTGATGGTGCAGGCTTTCGATAAACCCCAGCTTGTGCCCCACTGGGTGGTGAGAATCAAAGATCAAATATTGATCAGTGTGTGTAGGTTTTCTGTAGACCTTGATTCATCTCTCATCTTCGATGTGTATCACACAATCCAAAAAGGCCAGACCACAAGGACCACCCATTCACAGCATGACTCACCCATTAACACCCATTGACACCCATGACTCATGTGACCCAAACAGCTCACATGATGGCTGGGTGGGTTGATGATCCTGCAAGAGGATAAATGCCTGGGACTCCCCACCAGTCAGGTCGAACTGAAGAAGCCTGTTGGATGAGAGCCGAAACGTCTTGTAGAACCTCAAGCAAGTCCAGCTGCCTTTGTGTACCATGACTTGGATAAATGAGAATCTTCAAAGGCACGCAGGCAGGAAATTAAGTTATCTGGATATAAAATGGCCTATATCAGTCATACTGAGATGAGTGAGATGTGGCTGAAAGCTCCGGAACATTTCCAGTAAGTGGATCTTATGCTGAGATTTTTTTTTTTTGCTAAACTCAAATGTTAAATGTCAGTTAGCTTTCTTCCAATAATTAGCATACATTCAATCAAACAAGATTACATGTGTACATGCTAACCATCATTCATAATCATTCATTTTTACAGCAGGCGTTTAGAAAGTGATAAGGTTAAATATGATTCTAGCGCGAGCTGATGAACAACAGCTGAGAATTATGATCCAGTTGTGCGCAAAAAACAATTCAAAAGTTATTCTGTCAAATTTACACTAAACATCTAAAAAAAAAAACAACTAAAAGTAATTAGTGCATTCAAGATTGAGTCTCTGACTCTTTGGAGGCCAGTGAAGTTCATTTAAACTCAGTTAAAGTCCAGTCAGAGATTCTATAATTGGATATTGTTGGAGCTGCTGCCCAGTAGTCGATTCCTGACCCAAAAACGCTGCATGATGCTCTTTTAATGTATTCTGAATTGTTATCATCACATTATGGATGACGAATAAAAATGACAGCAGCACTCCTTCAGTGTAAACACAAGACAAAGCACTTGTCCTCTCTAAAACAGCAATCAGCAGATGTGAACACAGTTGCCTGATTGTGATCTGTTTCCTTTAAATGCTCAAAGAACTATGTGCATCGCAGCTCTAATTGAATCTCTCCCTGGCTGTGTTTCTCAAACAGCCTGCAGTGGAGATGATCACTTCCTCACTGGCTTCGGCACAGAAACACATTTTAGCACCGCTGTTAAACTCGCTTTGTTGATTTATGCCTGATCAATTGGCGCACAATTGAAACTATTGCCATTTGTCAGCAGTCAGCTCAATTGACCGTATCATTTGGCAGTTCATTTGTTTTGCACTCATGTTGTTTCTCTGCGTTCTTTTGCCGTAGGATCTCGTCAGGTAAGTTTGTCTGCCAGGCAAAATGGAGGAAGTCGTCTGCATGTGATTATGTGTGCTTATGTGTGTGTAGCCTGCTCAACAGCCATGATGCTTACCCTACCACCTCTGGCCCTTAGAACCCTTTAGCTCCTAAACCTGAGTAGAGCGCTTTTTTTATGTCAGCGAACATAAAACCGAAGGGTGACAATGTGCCGAAGCCTTGTGCGGTTTTGCATTCAGTGTCTGGAGGAGTGCTTGTGGTTACATCCAGTCACAGTGACAAATTGCCTTTTTTTTTTTTTTTCGCCATCGCCTGCTAACAGCCTCTGTATTAACCTCACCATTAGCACTTACTTAGAGTGTTACACCCATTTTTCCTCAGCCAAGGGTCTCCCCGGACCTCTCAGGGCTGATTAAAGGACATTTGGGAAGCATTTAGAGGTGTAAAAGCTCATTGGTTTGAGTGAGCCAGTGTGGCTGGTGGTATTGGAGCCTATCTCTCTGATTACTCCCATAACCACAGTATTTGCTCGCCCTGAAGGTGCTCCAGTGTTAGCTTTGATACAGATGCTAGAGGCGTCTACGACCCTTAATGCTAGCTCCTCAGTGTGCTGTATTACGGAAAAGCAGAGTCCACCCCGCTGCGAGGCGGCGATAAAGACATTCCACCTGCTCATAGTACATCATGATGAGTTAATAATAAAGTAGCACTGACAGGTGTGGGTTTTTTTATCCCTCTCATGATCAAAGGCAAGCACTCCGGAGAGTTCTGTCGTCTCCAGGCGAGAATATCCATTCTGTGCAGATGCTGAGGAGAGATGGCCTGTTTCAGGAAGAGAATGATACAGTACACGCACCACCTATCCCTTCAGCTGGCAGAAGTAGCTTTATCTGACAACAGCATATCTTCACACGCTTATTTTCATCTCACTTAGGGAATATGACATTCTAATATTTTACAGCTCTCCCGTAACTGCATGGAAACATCATTGAGCAGTCCTATTGATCTTTCTCGAGGCGGTTTCATAGCCCATCTGGTTTCATTATCACTTGATCCGTGTGGCAGCATTGGCAAAATCTGACCTCTCTCAGTCACACTTGTGATCTTTGATTAACTCCTCAGAAATTGCTCTTCATGATGCATCCACTCAGCTTAACACACTCACCCAGTCGTCTGGTGTTTTTTACAGACAGATGACATCGCGGAGATTGCAAAGAAAACCCAAAACCTCCCCAAGGACAACACGAAGAGGCAACGAGTGGTGGTCTTCACCCAGGGCAAGGATGACACTGTTGCAACTGTTGGTAGGCCAAGTTTGTTTTCTGGTTTTTATCTGTCCGTTTATACATATTTCCACTTAAGCACCACTCGAAGCCACCCCGACTTTGGCCCCTTTTGGACATCTTTACCCTTCGCTTAAACCTCATATCTCAAAACTGCAGAGCGCAGCCTTAAATAGATGGTAGATTGCTGACTGAAGAGAGCTGAATGCTATCAGTAATTTCTTTGAAGTTAACCTGCAATATTGACACCAGATGTTAAAAAAAAGAATGCTTGCACTACATTCTGTCATTTCACAGCACAAAAGAAATGTGGGGGATGCAGAGAGCAGGCATTGATTTGTGAAGTACTTCTAACTTTGTCTTGGACAGACTCCAGGCCAGTCCTCAGCAATTTTTAATGCTGCAACTCTCACATCCTGGCCTTTTTTTTTCCCCTGCAAAATGCTGGCATAGTGACCTTGAGGAGAGGCTTGACAATGTTGGTCCACAAATCAATCCAGTTTCCTTTGATTCAGGGCAGATTTGTTAGTGGGACATTAAAAGGCAGTGTCATCACAACTGAGCAGGGGTTGCAGGTTTAAGCGGTGTGGGGAGAGACGATAGTTTCCGATTACTGCTGGGAGCCTTTGCCTTTGTTTAGAGCCACAGGGTGTCTCTCCTCGTTGCCCTTGCAGCTCAGACTAGTCGTGCGCGGGGAGAGATGGCCTCAGGTAAAGACTCCAACATATCACTCATCACTGGGGACTGCAGAGAAGCACAGCTACAGCAGGACTGTTAGCACTGCAGGACGCTGCCTTCACATGTGTCCAATGTCCTCAATTTCATACTGCTGGCAAGAGGATTTACGAGCCGAAGCGACAGTATGTCACTGGTGGCATTATTAAAAAATCAATAATTAATCTTATGTTTTCTGTGCTTTCCATTGTGATTTGTGTTTCAATTGTCGCAAGAGACTAACTTGGTATAATAAAGGGTGAAAGTGGCTCTAATCAATATTTTTATATTAACAATGGATAAGATAACGGTGTGTGATGTCAAAGGGGATGTAATGAACAGAATTATAGAATACCTCACTCTGCGGTTGTTAGCGTCTTTTAACTGATTTTTTTGGTTTTACGGCCGGTAACTTTACTGTTAGGATCTCTCTCATCAGTGTTGTTAACAGCCACAGCAGGCAGCTGTTATCAGCAATAAAGCTATGATAAACCCACTATAGACACAGTCAACAACTACATGGGGGACAGAGTAGAGCATTTAGCAGCTAAATAACCAGATATTTCCCTCAGGGGCTGGTGGAGAACAAAAGCAGAGTGTAAAGGATGCTGAATATTATACACCGATGCATACAGACAAAACCCTCAATTAATGCTAATGCTGCTTCGTCTCTTGGAAGTGTAAATTAGATGTCACTGTGGTATCTACTCATGATGTGGTTATATCACACTATTACTAAGAATAATTTTGTCAATGTCATAATATGCCAAATATATGCAAAAAAACCTAAAAAATCACTCAGTGCAGCTGTTCCGCTCCGAAAGGGCGACGCACTGGCCGCATTCATTTTCAAAGTAGAATTCCTGGAAGTACATTGCCTTTCATGAGGATTCGAAAAGAAATCTTTAAGCAGGAGCCCGACAGTTAAAAAGAACAAGAATCCATCCATTGTGCTGGAGGTGATGGATAATTCCCGCCTGCTCCTCTCATTGCTCCTGCATGAAGACAGAGCCGTGCGCCGCTGTGAACTTTATATAAAATACATGATGAATGCAGGCGGGATGAAAGACAATGTGTTTCAGATGTCATCTACAAAGGCAAACATGATAAATGTCATTGACTGTGCTATCATTGCAGTGGAGCAGTTACAGTAGTCGGTGCAGCACAATCGGTGTGTGTGTATGTGTGTGTGAGAACATCGCTATTCATGCCAGCCAAATAAATGTCAATGTAAAAAGAGAATTAAAGATTTTCATTTCCCAGAGGCGGCGCTCTAATAAACTTGATCTCTCATTTTGTTTGCAATTTGTCCTCCTGTCAGGATTTGATCATTTGCCAGCCTCTGCATGTCATGTTAAACCATTTTATAGTGATTAAGGATGGGAGAATGCCTTCCCCCGTGGTATAATTCTCCAAAAAGAGATGTCAATTCGTTATTGTTCTTTTTTTTTTTTTCCCCCTGCCCTTCATTTGGAGCCTTTCATCACGCCACCGCTTCAAACGTGCCTTTTAAGAGCTGGGAGCAGGGGAAATGGCCCTTTATTTAGCTGCCACTGACACTGCTGAACTACACTGGGCTTTTGCTTATACACCCATTAAAGCAGTAATTAAGATCATTGTGCCCTGAACCTTAACGGTGAGGAGATCTAATAAACGATCATTCAGCGGGGGTCGCCGCTCTAATCGCTGATAAGGACTTGATAAAGCCTGACTCGGCTCCTTGCGGAGTTTTAGGGCTCTCGAGGGGGCCGAGCAGGCAGATTTCGACTTGGAAAAAAACCTGATCTATACATGTTAATCACATAAGGTAGACTGAGGAATGAGCGCTGGCTGCGAGGCAGGAGGCTTTTTTTAAAGCAGGTTTATTTGTCAGTCTCCAAAGTTCCCGTAGATGAAGCGTTGCAGAATTACTGACAGGTCGACTTGAATAGTCTCTTTAAGAAGCAGGATGTTTATGGTCTATACTTCGTGATAGACTAAATCAATTAACATTCAGCGCTGTGAGAAAGACCGCCTCTCTTTTCCCTTGGCATCTCACATTGAAATGTTTTCTTTCATGTCTCCCTGAAAGGATATTGGTTGGCGATGATCTTTTGCCTGTGGTTACAGTAATTACAGGCATATGCATTTTTTTTCTAACTCAATTGTGAACAAAGATGCTGGTTATGATAGGGAAACAGATTGAATGTCAACTTGCTCCTAACCAGCCGCGTTTGCCAAGAGCGGGACGTTGTTTTCCTCTCCGAGGCTCAGAGTTTGGCTGGAAAGCAAAAGGAAACGTTCCAGAAGAAGAAGTAGTATTCTTGGGGAAGTTTCTCACATAAAGATGTTGTACTTCAACTCTTTAGTCCTTTAGCTCATGCCTTTCAGCTAAACAGTCATGTGTGCTCTCCAGTCACTTAGCAGCTCGTCATTTAAAGTGATGTATTAATCGTTTTGCTTGTGAAGATGATACAGTGCGACAGGATCAAAGTTAATTTTAATGACCTGCCAACTATTTGATCTACCTGCTTTCTGTCAAAGCAACAATAGTGAGCGCTGGAACACAATCAAATGAAGCGTGTAATAATTTCAGTCGGAGTCAGAACATCGCTCCATATGCTCATTTTCCAATAAAGCCGAGGTCGTCTTATTTGCATGTACAGTTGCTTTTTTTTTTTTTTTTTTTTTTTAACAGGAGAGCATTTTCTCAGTCAGTGTTGTGCTGTGAATTGGCATTGTTAAAAAGAATGGCCAATAATAAAGGGCTTAATTGATACTCATTTCAAAGAGACGCCTGTTGAAAGAATTTCTTAAGTTTAATCACCACCATTCAAGAGTTGTAATGAGGGAATTATGAAGAGCGAATTAACAAAAGCACACAATTATAGCTTACTCGAAGGAAGTATTTGAGTTCCTTCAAATTTTTTCTCACAGCTTTTTTTTTTCCTCTCTCTCTCTCCGTTGCAGTTTACCTGTCAAAGCACATCCATACTGCACTCCCACATATTCACTACCAGTCTGCTGCTTCACTCATTTTGTCAAACCACACTCTAGGAGCAAGAATATGTTAGTGTTAAAGAACAGTTAAAAAGTACTGCAGAGTCTCAGTGATTGAAAATAATGTTGCCGATCTCATTACAGTGAAATGTGAAATGATTTCAGCAAAGTGATGTTTTCAGACGTTCTACAAGCCAGAAACAACAGAGTGTTTTGGCAGGAGGGTTTTTTTTTTCATGCCATTGTTGCCAATTGGATCTGTGCTGCAGACGGCTGGGGAATTGTTGGACTGTAACCTGAGTTAACATGTCAGTCAAATTTAATAATTTGCATCAATGAGGTTATGTGAACTTTCCCCCAGCAGCAGAGTACAAGCTCTGGCCGTGATGGGAGAAGGAAGAGAAATATTGGATGTGTGCTGTGCCATGCTTCTAGAAAGAGTTCTCGGAAAGTTCTGAACGCCATCAACAACATCATGCCGCCCACAATGAACCGATCAGTTGGAAATGTCAAAGAGTACGTCTCTGAGGGGCTGAAATTCAAATTCACATGTTCGCATCTACATGTTTTATGAAAGAAAAGAAGATTTTTAAAAAAAAATCTCTATTGACAAGGACCAAATATCAAGGTACAAGCCCAAATGTTGAGCTTTTTTGTGGCCAAAATTAATGAATTTGCAACTGCCTTTTTTTTCCTTTTTTTTTTTTTTTTTTAAGAAAATTGCTATAAATGTGTCCATTTTGTTGTGTTTTTATAAAAATTGCAGTCATCTAGGATCTAAGGATGAAGGGTGTTGTGAGTTGCACACAATCTGTAGCCCGGTGAGCGAAAGTTGAGATTTTTATCTATACATGTAAAATTGACTTGTCTACAGCCATGCTAGCTGCTCTGTGAGGCTGTACTTCGGCTCAATGGTACTTTTAGCTAACATGCTAATATGCTAACAATGACAATGCAAACATGTTGATGTTTTTTTTTTGTTTTTTTTTTTGTTCTTGCGCTTTTTTAGCCTTTATGATAGCGACAGCTTAAGATACGAGAGGAAAGGGGGCAGAGAAAGAGGGGGCGACACGCGGTAATTGAGCCGCAGGTGGGAGTCGAGCCTGCGGTCATTGCAGAGGAAGGACAGGCAGCTTCAATATGTGGGGTGCACACCCTACCAGCTGAGTTACAGGGGCACCCCGTAGCATGTTAATGTTTAGCAAGTAATGTGCTAACATGCTAACATTAGCTAATTAACATTAAACACAAAGTGCAGCTGAGGCTGATGGGAATTTATTTGGTTTTGCAAGATTTTCACCTGATGATGGCGCTAGAGCATCGCGAACATTCTTAGGAGTCATAGTCTGGAAATGAATTCCATGGCACTGCCTCCAGTAATTGCTGCGGTAGATCAGTCTGGACTCATGTGGTGGACAGAAGGACACTGTTGTCCCCACAGCCACACTGCTAACATGGCTAAAAAATACAAGTGAGCTGTAATGCAACAAAAATTACTTACTTATTATCGTGTTTGCTCCAGTGAAGCAAAAATTGACTTTAGCTGTGGTTCCAAATTCCCATTCTCTTTTGTAGAAAATGGTGAAAAATGTACTAGTTTGGTGGAAAAAAATTGTAAATATGCCAATTTCCTGGAAGCACCAGTTGAGTGAAATAAAAAGAAAAAGCTCAGCCAGAGAGCTACACAAAGAGGAGGAAAAGAACACCCTGATGCAGGTTCGAGTATCCAATTCCCACTGAATTTAAAGGATTTTAACAAGAAGCCAGTCCCAGAAGTCTTAATTGCCACAACACAGCGATAGGTCTAACAGATTCAGGTTTGTTCAGTGAATTCTGACACCTCTGCATGTCGCGTTATCACAAAGATGAGCATCACTTTAAGTGAGAAGTTACCTTGTTGCCAATTTCTAATAAGACCTGACACCCACACTGGAGAGAGTAACCATTTTTTTAACAAGCATAAACATATTTACACTGTTATTTTTGCTGGATTTCTCAGGTCCAATGAACAGCCGAATCTGTGCTGAACAAGTGCAGCAGCTTCAGATTTTAAAGCATCCGCTTTTCTAACCGCAAAGTGCGCCGCGTAAGCACAGCCACATCTAACAACTTGAGTTTCTTAACTGTGGAATAACTGACAAAGTGGAATTTATTGTTAGCACATTTTCCTTTGCGGTTAATCGTTTCAAGAGGGCGGAGGATTCTTCATCTGTGGCATTAATTAAGCAAAGTCGTTATGCAGCTAATTAGCTGATCCTAAAAGGATTCGTGTCTTATTGTAATTTATTAGCAAAGTGACAATCACCTGCTTTCCTTTTGAAGAGAAAATGTGTCGTTATTAAAACACAGTCTTTATCTGATGCATCGTCAGTGCCTGACCTGGAACACAATCACTCTGCTCGGTAAGATGTCATTTTCAACCACAACTTGATGGAGTTTTCACAGTTGGTGTATTACAGTCTTTTCCTTGACTTCATGTGTTGAGCATATGCTCGGCGGCAGGTTGTGTATCTTTCGCCCTGTAGGACAAGGACAGAAATGTATTCAAAAATTAATAAGGTGGGGTGTCGTGCAGCACAGATATCCTGTGAGCCACTGTTAGATTAGCAGGGAGCCTCATTAAACAACTTTTTTGTAGTTTTTTTCTCTCATGTTCTTAAACTCCAGCCTTTTTTTCTCAATAAGAGGTCTGTCAGCCTCCTCGTGTTCCTTTTATCCACATGTCAGTCTTTTGTCTCCTGCACCTTTTTGAAGGTTCATGTCGGCACCAGAGCCCTCGGATTGTTTGAAGATTGTGTGTGTGGTTTAGATTCTTCTGACATAAGTTGCTGATTTAATGTCACTCTACACCTCCAGACTTTGTCATCTGGTAGATTTTTGTTTCTTTTTTTCCCCCCTCTCCTTTAAACTGGAAGTCCTTTGAAGTGCATATGCTACTGATAATTGAAGCAATATAATCCACTGAAGATAATAAAGAGACCCTCATTTAATGGATTCCGGTTTTAACTGAAACAGCTTACAGTGACTGTTTATCAGAGCACTCACCTAAAGCATTAGAGAGGTTGGGAATTTTTGCATTTGATCATCTGTTGCGTCTGGAAATTTTATTTAAGCCGCTGCAGGACATCGCAGTGTTTCAGGTATAGGAGTACCCCCTGTTTTAAAGGTAGAATAAGTAGGATATGTTGGCTGCGGTTTGTAAAGACAACATTCATGGCTTCCTCTTAAATGCATGGTTACAAACTGCTGATCTCGATCTGCACGCCATTATTGGCCAAGACTACACACCCACTGGCCAAAGGTTGACACCCACAGCAGAATAAGAAAATATGGGCATTAGTCTTAAACAGTGATTGAGAGGGATTAGCTATACATTGTTTTTGCAGACAATCCTTCTCATTCTTGCCTCTCATTTCTGCTGAAACAATAGTTAAATAATCCCTTTGTATGTCCACAAAAAAAAGAACAATTTTAATAATCTTTTTTTTTTATGTAAAAATGCCAAACAGTCACTCAATACAGCCTCTCAAATGTTAGGATTATCATCTGTCTAAAGTTTATCCCAAAAACACATTAACAAGACTTGAGAGTAGCAGCTTCGTGAGGCTGCTTTGAGGTAAATGCTAAGACCAGCATGCTAACATGCTCACAGTGATGATGCTAAAATGTTGATGTTGAGCAGGTGTAAGGTTTATCATGTTCAGTGTCTTAGTTTAGCATGTTGAAATGTGAACATTTGCTAATTAGCACCAAACACAGTGTACAGCTGAGACTGATGGGAGTGTTATTTATTATTGTTTTGCAGGTATCTTGTCATAAAGCATTGGATTGGACAAATTCAGATTCTGAATGTGTGCACAAACTTTCATGACAATGTCTGAAATAGTTGTTGAGATATTTTAGTCAGGACCAAAGTAGTGGACCGACTGACAGGTAGACAGAACCATTGCGAGCCATTAGCATGGCTAATACAACATAATCATAACAGCCTAATGAGACATTGACAAAATTAGTAAAATTGCTTCTTTTTTTTTTTGCACTATTACATTATTTCAAATTCCTATATTTGTTTTGAGATCCAAACTCGTCTGCTTCATGGCTTCCCAAACTTCAGAAAGTGATAATAATAATGATAATAATGATGATAATGATGCTAAGTGAAGTTTCACATCCTTTTAAGGCTACATTTTTACTCCAACTTCCTACATGATTAGCTTTGAGTTCCTTAATGGTTACTCAACACTAATTATGCATTACAAGTCATATTCTTCTATTTTACATGTCAATAATTAGCCAAAAAACTATCCCATGCTGGAGTGCTAAAATTGAATAACCAGCTTTCTCCAATTATAAGAAAGCCTTGCTGTGTGACATGACCCATGATTTTTTTTTCAATATGAAGTTACAATTAATGAAGCAATAAGCCAAAACTTGGTTGGTTGGTGTTCAGCTTTAATTAACAGCCCTCCGTTGTCTTGACCACAGGTGAGAGGGTGACCATGTTCCCTGTTCTGGACATTGACCAGAACGATATTGTGGACACTAACGGAGCGGGAGACGCCTTTGTGGGAGGTACGCCATGAAAATCATCTTCTGCACAGCTTGATTTCTGTGTACATTCCCAATTAACCTTTGATACCGGCCAACTATGTAACATAGTAATGTCTCCAGATTATATGAGCGTGACATTTAGCCTGCTGTTTTCACTCTGTATGAGCTTATCCTAGCACCACATAAAACAGCCATCATTTGGGTCCTGTTGAGGATGAAACAGCACTGTCCCCTTTTGCAGAAACCATTAGCAACGGGCTCACATTAATGCTAACTGCTCCCAAAACAATTTTTCGAGGTGATGCATGGTTACAGATTGACCTTTGCTCTTCTTTCTACCCAGGATTCCTCTATGCGTTGGTCCAGGAGCACGCGTTGGAAGAGTGCATCCGGGCCGGACACTACGCCGCCAACGTCATCATCAGACGGGTCGGATGCACCTTCCCAGAGAAGCCGGACTTTCACTGATGCAACCGAGCGCCACTGCATATTTGTCTTTTCCACAAGATACTTGTATATGTATGCTTCAGGATTTTATGTACATTTTTGCTATTTACAGTAACTGACTAAATGGGACTAAGTGCTGCAGCTTGAATATTTTATCAAGCTCCAATAAGCTGCTCAGATGTTTTACTACAATTCAAACGATGCACTAGTAGCAAATATTTGAACGATAGGGTTATGTTTAAAGGAGCATTCCACTGAAAACAAATCTTTTTAGAAACTGTAGGCCTGAAAGGAAAATATGTCAGAATGTATCGCCACAAGTAGAAACTTCTCCAGTATTGATCCACATGCTCTGTATGTTTCAAACTCTCAGGATCTCGACAAGAGAGTATCACTCTACTTCTGTGTCCCAGTATTGCTTCCTGCTATGAAGCATTACTGGAAGTAGCGTATTTAGTGATTTATTCGCGCAACAACGATAGTTTGGATCACGAACTGGATCCGCGGTGGAGAAGTGCATTATCCTGCAGGATAGGTTTGAAAAGTTTCTATGGACATAGAAAAGTGCCTCTGAAAAATTTATTGTTAAATACTTCATGAAGAACGGCATCTGTAGTCAGCTTCGAGTTACAATCGATTCTCTTGGTGACCCAGAGTCATGGCCAAAAAAAACTTATTTACGTCCAGAGAAACTTCTCAAATCATTCCTGCTGCACAGTCTACTTTTACTCGCCGTTGATCCTCATGCTGACTATTTTCCAAACAATTATCGCTTTGCCAATAAATTGCTAATTACACTACTTCCACTGGAGCCTCTGAGCTATGAGCTGGCAGTCGTGTGACACAGAAGTGGTGTATTTAGTAGTGTAAACTATGAGTGCCACACTTCACGAAGCAGCAAGCTACAAACTTTTCAAAGCCTTTTTCAAGCCTGCAGGGGATCAGAGTTGTGATACTTAGATACTATAAAATGAAGTACATTTTCAGCTGAGTGTTCCTTTAATATTCTGCTGTCAAGCTGCAGAGTTTCTGGATGGGGTGGCTTCAAAAGTGACAGATTTAACAGGACAAAATTGGAAAAGATGTTTTTTGTTGTTGTTGTTGTTACACAAATAAAAAAAATATCAAAATCATATTATCAAGTTACTCTGATACCAAAACCAAGTCAAGTTCGAAGTATAAGATTTGTTGTACCAGCAGTTGAAGTTTCTTTACTCAAAAAGGAAAAAAGAAAAAGCAGCGTTATAACAGACAGTGTTTCTGTATTTCCCCATTATTTAGTCAGCCAGAGGCTCCCTCATGCTAATCACTTTTGGACAGCTCAACACCCTCCATTATGGAGAGGACTGGGGGACTGGGGGGCGGGGGGGACCAGGACCGGCCTGGTGTCCTGGCTCCACTCAGTCCCCCCACACTCGCGCCTGTTGGGTCCTAACTGGACTCTCGGGGTCTGGAGCTGCACTGCAGGGCTACAGGAGATCATTTTTCTCAGTTAAGGGATTAGTGGTTGCTCTTCTTGGCGATCATTAGAGGGCCCTGAAAATTAGGCCGATCCTTCGTGCCCAGCTGTGCTGTCGCTGGGGGTTGGAGACGAGGATCAGAGGGAGGCCCCTCCCCTGCCGCCCCCCTCCCACTGATTGTGGGCCAGCAGAAGTGTTGGGCAGTGTCTCAAGTGTTTTGTGGAAAACAATTCAACACTCATCTGTTCGACAAAGAAGTGTGATTGAGAATAACATTTTTTGTTCCCCTGGAACAACCTGTTACATCATATTTTCTTTTATTTTCTCTGAGCATGTCAGAAGGAATCCAGTTTCTTACACTCTCTGCACAAGAGCTCTGTTTTCCGTAATGAGGCATAGTTTATGCATTTATGCTAATTGGGGGCGTCTAGGTGAAAACATTCTCCAGCCAAAATGTTATTAACAACTTTGAGACACTTTTTTTTCATCAGCATTTTTTAAGGTTTCACACAGATGCGCTTTGAAAAGGACCACATTTCTGATTGGGCAAGATCACACTCCATGGCAGCTGGTTCATTTGCCTCTCAAGATGACAGATGGCAAAACACAAACACAAAAAGAGGGAGCCATGATCAAGTAATGAGAATGCCTGCCACAATAAGGAAACTACTAAATGCACTTTTCTCACTCTTCCTTGTAAACTTTTGCTTTGCTCAATGAATGTAAGGGGTGGAAAAAAACAAACACTAAATCTATGCATTTAATTTACTTTCTGCAGTACCTATGCTATCTGTTCATAAGCTACTGAGCCAAAGGCATTTTGAAAACGTTTAATGCCGGTTTTATTGTGTTGCAGCAATCTGCAAAATCTCTTTTCATGTACTACTTTGAGTTAAATATGCTGTTAACAACTTTGAATCAAGGCGAGGAAAAACTTATATTTGCCTACAAAAATGAGTTCACGACCAGAGTATATTTTTCTGAATGCAGTCAAAGGAGTAACTGGGGCCCTGGCCAGTGTTTTGCCCCGCAGATGGGCAGCAGTGTTTGTGAACACCAGTGTGGCAGTTGGCAGGGATTGAGGAGGGGGATGGGCAGATTGCAATGGCACATGCTCCAATTCAAATTATCCCTGGACCCATGCAGCAGTGGAGGACCTGCTGGGGCCCAGGGTGGCATTCATTATAACCAGACACAGGCAGGTTTGGTCAGCGCCTCCATCATGACACCAGCCCTAAACACATCCCCCCGTTATTCACATTTCACCTGCTTGAACTAAATTTTAAAACAGCATTTCAATGAAATAACATTTTATTTGCACATATTTACCACAAATTATCAGTAAGTAGAAATAAATGTCAAGAACTGAATGACAATCAGACACTGAGTGATATCAACACTGTAAATGTGTACAGGTAAATAGAAAATCAGGTCATCAAGGTAATAAGAGCATCTGATGAAGATGATGACAAAATAACAAGACATGAATTAAATGAATGCAAATTACACAGGAAATGTCTTTTTTATAAGGGTTAAATGTTTTCATTTGAGATCCCTTTAAAGCTGCCTGTACAGTACAGCATGTGTTTATAATCTGATGGGAAGTTAGCAATTATCTCTCTAATTACATCTGTATTACTGCATGAAAAATGAGCTTTCTGGCATTTCTAATGCCGCTAAAGAGTTGGTGAATGAGCGAGGGGAGCGCAAATCTAAAGACTTGACAATTTAATGATCTACATTACTGCTACCAACTATTGCTCTTCCTAAGGCATGGTGAAGTTAATTAGCAGATTAGGGTGTTAGTGTATAATATCCCAAACTGCCCTGGGTACTATTGGCCAGTGCAAGATTCAGCTCATTTTCAAAATAAAAGTCTCGATTTGTGTGTTTATGTCAAAATCAATCACATTTGAGCTTCTATCTGCAGCACATCAGTGGAAGTTAAAAGTGCCCATAGGGAATAAATGTTAATAGGGGTGTTATGACATGAAAGTGCTATGTACCCTGCCGAGACTAATCCAGCAAAAATATGAAGTGTAAAAATGTTTCTCTTGGCTCATCACTGGACATGTTGATGGAGGAGGAGGAGGGGGGGAAGTGAAATTGACAATATCATTGTAGGAGCGCACTAAAGGGGCGACGGTCCGCTCCACTACACTGAAGTAGGGATGTCTACAGTGGAAGAAGAAGAAGGGGGAGGGTACCACTTTGTCACAGGCTGCTATGTAGATTAACCTTTCAATTAGTTGTTATCAGGTCCTCTCCATGTCTCGGCGCAAGCTTTTCAGCCTTCGTTTTAAGAGATCAAATCCCACGAAATCGCTCGGATATGTCGCTGTACATTTATCCTTCGACGTTTCCCCGATAATGAAGAGGAGTATCCGAGGGGGGGAAAACTTGAAGAGGTAAACTACCAGCAAATATTTACGGTAGCCTGTGCCCTCGGGTTTTTTTTTTTTTTTTTTTTTTTTTTTTTTTCCTCCTCATACTAGTTATATGTTCATCCTTGCATGAAACTTGGTCGTTAATTTGTTTTGCGTTCTTCTTCTTCTTCTCGCCCACGGCGGCGGCAGCTTACATAGGTAGGTCTGTTTGTGTAACATGTAACAAAAAAGAAAAAGAAAAAAAAAAAAGCTGTGAAAAATCCAGGGGGCTGTGTATCATTTCCTAATAAAATATGGAAAACGAGAGCGGAGCTGAAGCTGAGAAATGGGAGCTAAAGAAACTAGCGATACATAATTGAGGAGCAGTGATGAAGGAGCTGCTCTCCCAGCAGTCGTGTTAACTTGTATTCCCCCCTGAACGTCTCTTTTCTCTCCGGGGCTCACTATTTTCCCTCATTGGAGATATTTGATAGTTAATGGTGATAAAGAGGTCATGCCATCCTTGCACAGCGCAACACAGGACGTTAATAATTCCGCTGGCAGACGTGGAGCGAGCAGAAAACCTACTTTTTAGCACGGCGGATCGTTTATTTATCGCCGCCAATTGAACGTCACGTAGTTTAAATGTTAAATATCAGGAGAATTACGGCTCCTCTCGGGGAAATAATGAAAAGGGAGGAAGATAAAGAGGGAGAAAGGCGATAGCTTAGGCACATTTTAGCCTGCAGGAGTCTTGAATATGCTACCTGGAATTGATATAATATGAAATGTGTTCCACTTTAAATCGGCGCTTGTGCCTTTGCAGGTTTTATGCAAAGAAATGATAGATTTAACAAACAGCCAATTAAAGTCCAAAATGTTCCAAATCACTTTCAAGTGTAACCAACTGTTTCAAGGAGGAATCTAAGTAAAGGTGGGCCGGTGTTAAACGCCTTGCAAATGAGGTTAAATATTTATCTAATTTAATTGTTACTCAGCCAGTTTGTGTCTGTTGTAGTGTTTTTATAACTTATTAACACGCTGTCGCCGCGGTTGAAGCTTTAAGTTCAGATATAATGAGTGTTGGAGGTAAATGATATCGAATTCATCACTGACGGCACCTTAAGAGGCGGGTCAATTGAGTGAAGTGACAGATCATACAGCCAGTGCCGTGCCTCTTAGAGTGAGCTCATACATAAAGATTGACATGTGCTTTATCAAACCAGAAATCGGATCTTGTCTTTACAGCCAATATTGAAGTTGCTAGGGAGGGCACATTAGTGTAGGTAAGGTTTAATGAGACTCCATTGGATTGTAATCAGCGTCATGTCGGATTCATGTAAACTACAACATTGTAACAAAATGGCGACTGTTTAGGTGACATCAGTAATGCTGGCAGCACTGTCATTTATCTGCTCAACTCAGCGGAACACAACTCTGGGTTTGTTACGTAGTTATTACCGGTTTCTTCCTTCGTCTAAAGGCTCGGTGGTTGTTTGAAGACGTGCCTCGAACGTCTAACGGCAGCTGTCAGGAAGTGAGCATTGATTATACATCTGTCATTAACGCTCGCGCCGATCGGTTTGTCGTTGCGGACGTCGGGCTGTCAAAAGTCGCGTGCGGACAACTAACGGTTAAACTTTACGTATGATCTCCTTTTTGTGCTTTTAGTCAGTTCCCGTGTGTCAGACTGTGACATGTTACGGTGACATTTTGGAAATTGCGTGCTGCAGAAATAAATATTAAGTTGTAAGTGTTTTTTTTTTTTTTTTTCTCACGTCGACAAGGAATCTGAAACCGAAAATATTTATCTGTCGAGGAGACTATTTATACTTTTCCAGAACTCGGTTAAAGTTTCTAGCTAACGTTACCTGACATGGTGTTAAAACTTACTTTTACAAAATAGTCTCTTTTGTAATGGACATCTGGTTTGCTGCGTGGATTATGGTGTCAGACTATGGATTAAGTCACTCGAATTTCTTTAGCAACCATGACAGCCCCTGCATCTGTTTTTATCCATCTGTCTCTCATGTTGTAACACATCTTAAAGTCCTGCATTCCTCTAGCTTAGCCCCTACATCCTACATGCTACATGCTAGTTTACAGACTGTAAGAGGAAATAAGTAGAAATTCCAGTGAAGGTTGTAATTTAAACATGTATTTGACCTGTTTGTTTTTTCTTTTTCCTTGTAGATTTGATCTGGGATTAAATAATTAAAGCTCCAGGTCAGCTGGTAACTACCATTGTGGAATTTACCCGTGCCAACTTTTCCTCAAGTTCAGTATCAGATATCCAGGATTGAGAAGAAATATGTGGATGCTGGCGTGGAACATAACTTTTTGACCTTATTAAGGATGTGGATGTACCCAGTGTTCAGCAGCAGAAAGGGGGAATCTGTATGGATCACATTTTTGTGAGTGTAATTGTTCAACCATGGTAAAACTTGCAAACCCTCTGTACACGGAGTGGATTCTTGAAGCAATACAGAAAATCAAAAGGCAGAAGCAGAGGCCCTCAGAGGAGAGAATTTGTCATGCGGTGGCCACATCGCATGGACTGGACAAGAAGACCGTCCTTGAGCAGTTGGAATTAAGTGTTCATGATGGTTCTATTCTCAAGGTTACAAATAAGGGGAGCGCCTCTTACAAGGACCCAGGATATCCTGGGAGAGTTGGATCAATCCCGCCTGCAAATGTATCTGTGCCATCAAAGGAATCTATATGGAATTCAAGTGATCTGCGCCATATTGATTGGAATAAAATACTTAAGAGGGCCATCGAGGGCCTGGATGATACCCATGGCTCCTCACTAAAGAACATCGAGAGGTATCTGAGGAACCAGGATGACCTCGCAAACATTGTTGATAACCCTGCTTTCCGGCAGAGGTTACGGCTGGCGGCCAAGCGGTCAGTTAACAACGGCAGGTTGTTAAAAAATGGGCCCCGGTATAAGCTCAGCCATGGCAGTGCGGAGGGAAGGGGCTCCAGGTGTCCAAGCGCTTCCCCCTTGGTCCTGTCATCAGTGACACTCCTCCCCCATGAGCGAGACCAGGTACACACACCTTGGCCTCTGCATTGTCACTCTTTTCAACTCATGCTTATCCCTGTGTTACCCTGGACTTTGGTCTGTCATATGCTCCTGCCTCCTTAAAGCAACATCCCAGTGACCACAGCAGTAAAAATCTAGCCAAAATATTCTTGTTATTAATTTGAAGTATTAGTGTTACTGATTTCAAACTCCTGCCGAGCTTTAACATGTAGTAAAGCTTTGTCAAGAACTAAGGACTTTCTTTGGAACTTTAATGGTGGCATTTCCATTATATCATTACCAAGCAGGAGCCAGAAAATTTAGGCCACCACTGAGCAGAATTTGCTTGATAGGAATTTTATGATTGTGGTCTTAATCTATGGCGCTCTATCTTGGCAGGTCAGAAACAACGCCATCTAGAGTGTGTCCTTTCGGGCCTGTGTTGCTTTTGGTCTCCATAATAAGAGAGCTTGGATAATCAGAAAGTCATGCTGACAGTGTGTGGTAGGCAGTCTGCTGTAGGCTTCCCACAGGTTATGTAACTCTAGCCTAATGACCTTAGGGGATGTGGCTGGCTGTCTTGTGAGTAGCAAAGCGTAAATGAACAGATTTGGGATATTTCATTGGTAATTTACAAGAGCATGAGCATAAACTAGTTTTTTGTTGTTTTTTTTTTAAGTGTCGAGAAATGGCAGTTGAGGTATGTGTGGTAGGATAGAGTATTCTCGGACTGCAGGCAGCTATTATGACCTTTGTGCTAACTGAGATGCCCCAGAGAGGAAATAAAACCATATAAACAAACTTTCAGGTTGCATTGTTTCTGCTGCTTTTGGCACCTCAGGGGTGGTTTATAGTTTGCACAGATTGTGTCTCTATCACTGGTGCTTAGCTATAACACACGCTGCAGACAAATGCCTGCAAAATGACAGCAGTTCTGTAATTGCTTCACAATTTTAAGATACTGTCAGGCACAGTAGGTGTTTCATGGAAAATAGTTTTCATTGTGTGGCCCTAAAATGCAGCGTATAGTCATCTCGATTGTTGTGAAGGCTTTTTGCAGATCACGTGTTCAGGCTTATCAAGATGAAGTGCGGTCTAAGAGTTTATGCACAAGTTATGCAGCTGAAGTGGCTAGCAGCATCAGGCTATAGAGATGTCACCCTGCTCCCCACCAGTTTCACAGTGAATAATCAGGAAGCGACACCTTGATACTGCAGCCACAACTGTGACTGTGTCTGTGGTCAGGCCAAAAGTGATACTGAGAACTGTTTAGAGACACAGTGTCCTGCAATGGTTCTCATAGCTGAGGAGGGCCTGCTGTTTTCCATTTGGAACATTTCAACCTATTGCTCCCGGCCTGATGACATCACCTAGCCCAGTCCAGGTTTACTGTCCACATCAAAGGATGAGACAGCTCTGCCTGTTCAATTGTTGAAGACGAGTGTGTGTGTTGAGAATAAAAGATACTTTGAGGTAAAAAAGGGCAGAGTTTATGAGATTCTGAAGAGACTCTGGCAGGAACAAAGGCAAGGAATGAGAGTTTTTTTTTTTTTTCCCTGCTGTGTTATGCAACCACTTGAGCTCTCTCTCTACCAGCAGTTTTCTAATAGGACCCCACCCCCTCACTCAGGACAGCCTGCTCTTTTGAAGCAGCATAATTTCCTGTAATGTACTTAATTTAGAATCCCCAAGTAAATCATCAGCATCTCTTCAGCTGTGTTTGTTTCTCTGTTTTCACATTTTGGTGCTGTGCAGATTGCAAATTGCTATTGGTTTTAATCACTAGGCCTAAGAATATTCCTGATGGAAATTAATTCTCCAGTTCCTGGATTAGACTTCATAGCTCAGTCAGTGGAGACTATGTTATGAAGTGAAGACTTATTAAAAAAAATACTTGCCTATCAGCTCTGAGCATTTCATCAGCAGCATGTACAGGCTGCATATCAGCACTGATGTCTTATTAATTTCAAGCTCTTTACATTCATTCTCTTGATTGTATCTTTAATTCTCTTGCAGAAATCATATTTATGATGTTTGTAAGCCCCAAATCAGAGTTTTAGGGCCTTTAAGGAAATTGTTTACTCAGGGATTTCAGTTAGCCTTTGCAGGCAACGTGATAAAAATGACACAGATGCACTTTTTGTACACGAACAAGAAGTAATAAGTCTTTAAGAAATCACAACACTGAGGCCTTACTTTCAAATGCCTTTGGCTGCATCTGTTAGCAGTGATAACATAGAATAGCTTGTGATCGAGGACAAAAGCCAACATTTCTTCATTATGTTTTCATTATTGATTCATCTTTTCAGTTATTCATTCAGTATATAATGTCTGAAAATTGTTTTAAAAAAAGGGGCTTATTACAAGTTCTAAGATCCAAAGGTCTCCTCTTCGATTTGGTTCTGTTATCTGATCAGCAGTCTGAAAGCCAGTGATATTCAATTTACAATGATATTTAAACAGAGAAATCATCACATTTGAGAAGCGGAAAACAGAATGTTTGGCATTTTCGCTTGATGAAAGACCCGAGCGATTAATCAGTTCTCAGAATTGTTGGCAGTAAACTTTCTGTGCACTTTGTTGTGATTCCACACCAGCTCTGTGCATTTGGGTTTCGAAGAATACGAAAAACAAGCCCCTTTCAGCAAGATTGCTCACAGTTGCAGACCTGACCAGCTTGAATCTGAGCGAAATATATTCTGTTCCTCTTTCATAACAAGAGACGGTATGAAAATCACTGATTACCTCTGAGCCACAGTGCTATGTCCTACAGGTGCAGCCTCATCACGCAGTTGCATTTCAGTGTTTTTATGTCCAAAATCTCAGCTGTGTGAGCAGCAGTCAGCTCTTAATGCCAGTGCCTGCTTTCAAATATTGACCTGGCAGGTTGGAAAATAGTGTAATCACTGATGTGGCAGTAAACTGCTTCCCCTCATCGTAACAGCTAATTGATACAACAACCAGGAACAATGACCAAATCCCAACTGTGTCCTCGATGCATTTACCCCTGGGGTTCGTTTGGATGGTGTGGCAGGTTGAAAGAATGCTCCTGTTTTGTGTTTGTTGACATATGAAAGAAAAAAAAAACAAGATCTTCCTCAGGTCAGGAGCAGGTCATGACCAATAGAGATTTGGAGGTCGCAAATTTTGTCGAGGTTGGGACGCTGATCCGCGTCATAGAAACCAGGAACTAATTATGGGCATCCCCAGAGTGCCCTTCAAAGCTCCAGTCAATTGACGAGGCCTTAGTGTGTAAACTAACGATGAGGTGGGTTATTTATGGTCACACCCTGAGAGTGTTATTTGCCGTTAAGAACTTCCTCTCAAGCAAGAACAAGAGGCAGCAGTTTGTTTGATGCGCCTCTAGAGGCTTGTGTATATGATCTCATATTTTAAGGGACACCTTGTGAAAGCCATATTACGTCAGTCTGAGTTTAGTCTGGTCATGATTTCAGCCTGAGATTGGTTAAGTTTTGACTGACTGGTTTATGAAGAGATGACACTAAGTCCTCCCCAGTTATCCTCTGTGAAGTCAGCCTCTCTTCATTGTGAGTGATCAATGGGGAAATCCTCTTAAACCTTGAGCTCATATTTTACTTCTTCTGAACTTAACCGTAAGCCCTTAAATGAGTGTTTGTTCTGAGACTTGCAACATTTACAGTGGATCACGGCAGTAACAATGAGAGCCTGGTTTATTATTGAGGTAATTTGATTACATGCTGGTTAATCCTTTCAGACTGGAGTGCAAGCTTTAAGAATTGGATTAAGCCCTTAAACTATGATTACTAAGATCACTTACCCATTCAGATGTAATGGATAAAGGAGGTGGATCTCAAATGCAGTGTATCTCTGAGGATGAGATTCATTTATTATTCATTACTAGTCTGTGAGAAGTCAACTCTTTTTTTCGTTCACTGAGCTTATGCTTGCAGTTCATATTTTTCCAGCTATTTGATTAAATCACAACGTGCTTTTATCGTCCTGCTTTAACCAACAGTATGTCTACAGTGATCTCAAAAATCCTGAGAGGATAAAATGTCCAAAAACAAACAGGCTTTTAGGCACTTCATACACAGTCTGTGCCCGTTTCTGTTTTTTAAACAGTTTGTCTCTGTTTGTGTTCCCACCCAGCTCCGGGTTGACCCCATCCCAATATGCAGTTTCTGTCTTGGAACGAAAGAGTCAAATCGGGACAAGCGGCCAGAAGAGCTGCTGTCCTGTGCAGACTGTGGGAGCAGTGGTAAGTGGCCTTGTGTAACGCTTCAGTTTTTGGATGTTCTCACAAGCTATGACATACTGTATTCTGGACAAAACTTGTATGTCTATGTTAGCAAAGGCTCACAATTAAAATCGTGAGGAATAGAGGTGGGAGATTTGACTGATATCATCATCATCACAATATTTAGAAGAACAGTTATTTTACATGTACTCTATGCATTGCAATATGGCATATATATGCAAAATCCAATGTAAAATATTCAAACTATGCATTTAGCTTAAATGTGCTTGGAATCATTCATTTGGACCCAGGAGTTTCAGATTTTGTGAAGATAAAGATAACAATATAATAATAATTGATTCTATTGAAGATGACAATAATACTGAATTAATGCCCCTTCCTGGTGAGTAATTGTAACTTCAGAAAAGTAGCAGTGAGTGACAAGGATAACACCTTCTATCAAGGTATATTTCAAGGTCGTTTTATGTAGCAGTGAAGTTATATATGTAAAAATTGTTTTCCTGTTGAGTTATAGTATCACAAAGTGCATTTTCTAGAAAATCAGTTGGCCAAATGTTTCTCTAAAGAGATGAAAACATCTATTATTTGCCTGAAATACTTGAAAAAAATTATTGCACTTAATCACAAATCCAGTATTTTCATAAAACATTTCTTCTCAATGACTTGTGGAATTGCCTACAATCACCTCATAGAACCAGAGATATCAAATCTACCTCGGTATAAAGGTTATAAAAAGCTGTGATTGTTGGCAGATATCTAACACCTGACAATACACAGTGTACTATCATATCACCCGGCAGTTCTCAGCATCGGTTTGGCAGATGTCACATTCTTGCTCCACATTTTTCACTTCCCTTTAAGGGATTTAATGGAAGAACAATGTTCAAATTGAGTGGCTGGAGGGATCCAAATTGCTTGCAACCCTCAGTGGGCTCAAGAAGGGCAGATGCTCCATAAGTGGCTTTTAGAATCTGAAATCACCCAAGTCATTTTCCCTCAATTCAGATTCCTCTTATAGAGCACACCAGGCACACTGGATCAAAGATCAACCCTTTTCCTGCTGCAGATTGGTGGCATTTCCTTTACTGTTCTTTTGTTCCAGACAAAACTGCTAACCCCCCATAAAATTACCTCTGCCAAGGAGTCATTTATGTTTGAACAATTATTTTAAATGCCGTAAGGAATTGTTCTCCTGGTGACATTTTTATAGCTCAAATTTGACTAAGTAGCGTCGAGGTGGTTTTCATTAACCGCTCGTAGTGTACACAAATTGTGCTCTCACTGTAAAACAGCTGTTTTACAATCATGAGAGGGAGCCGGGTGAGGGAGAAGGCATGCTTTTACATGACTTTCATGGATCGGCTTCCATTAGAATGAGTGCTGCAACTGTTTCTGCCTCATTAAGATCAAATTATCTGTAATTAACGGCTCAGATGTTTGATCATACTGTTTTTAGACACAACTTGTGGCAGGGGGGGATAAGCGTTGCGGACATACAGGCACGCCATTGTTTCTGATGAGATAATATGTTAATATTTAACCTTACTGTGTGAATAAATAGAAAGCCTTGTCTCTGGCTCTGTGACACAGTCAACGCTGCTAAAAATGAGGCATGCTAATACGCATTTTCCATTGCTTTCGAAGGGCATCCATCATGTCTGAAGTTTTCCCCCGAATTAACCTCAAATGTGAAGAGATTACGATGGCAATGTATTGAATGCAAAACCTGCAGCTCCTGTAGAATACAGGGGAAAAATGCTGTAAGTATAATGTTGCATACATCTTAACACACCATTTTCAGTGTTGCTGGCTTGGAGGTAGATCTCATTTTGTGCATCCCTGAGGATTTGTTGGTTTCCCTCAGATTTGTAAAAAGCCCCTTGTGCACGACTGGGCTTATTTTTCCAAAAAATGATCGGGGGGGGGGGCTGTGTTACATGTATGCAACAGGGACATCCCTTACACATGCCTGCTGTTCCCTTTCAGGATGAGATGCTATTCTGCGATTCATGTGATCGGGGCTTTCACATGGAATGCTGCGACCCGCCGCTTTCAAGAATGCCAAAAGGTGAGGTGTTTACACTGTCTGGCTTCTCTGTTTTCCTCTCTGCTGTCATTTCAAAGCCTTTTCTTCACAGACGGCCGTATGGGGCTGTCACTCAGCACACAGAGAGGCAGCGTTGGCTTATTAGAAGCTTTGCATGCATATCAAATTATTTCAGCATCCCCGGGGAGATTTGCTATCTCTGGATTACAGTACTGACCCTACATCGAGGCTTGTAATGATGGTGCACGTACCGTAGTAGGACATTTGGCAGGCAATTCATACAAGTCGCATAGCTTTGCTCAGCAATCTGACATGAAGTCTATTTCACTGGACAGAGAATTGACCCAATGTTTTTCTTATGGATTTTCGCTTTGTGCTGAGTAATTGATTGTCATTGTGAGCTGGTGGGATTCTCGCCAGCTCTCGGTATTAAAGGAAATGTTTCCAATGAATGTACTGTATGTCCTCTGAATTGATGAACCCACCCAAACGGTACTCTCTCTGTTTGGACACCCTCCAGGAACCTGGATCTGCCAAGTTTGCAGGCCGAAGGAGAATGGGAAGAAACTGCTGCACAAGAAAGCCGATCAGATTAAACGTCGATATGCAAAGCCAATCGGAAGGCCTAGAAATAAGCTTAAACAAAGAATGTAAGTGTGCAATAATCTGAATGTTAGCACTTTGTTAAAGTGCTAATATTAGTTCATTAAGTTTAATGAAAAGAAATCAAAAGGGACATCTTGAAACAAGTCCCCAGGTTAGCCCAACTGTAATATTGTTACCACAACTGTCTGTGGCAAACATCCATCACAGTTTCCAGGCTGAAGTTTCTGGTTCAGCTTTGACCAACTGTCGTGTGTGATGTTTACAGATCTAAGCAATTACTTTGGTGCATACAGTGTTATCTCAGCAGATATGGGTAAAACTAGTAAACCAAGACCTGAGCTGTAGTAAACTGCAATTTTCTTTGACAGAGAAGAAGAACACACCAAGCAAACAATAAATAAATACAAGCGACAGTGAAATTGATTGTTTATTGACTTCTGCGTGATTTAACTTTTTTTAAAATAAATTTTAGATACATGTACTAGCACCTCAAAATTGTATTTAAGGACATCGCTTGAGTAAATGATGTTGCGCTGAGATCTATGTCTTTCTTGTTTTGGCAGGTCTGTAACCAGTGGTGACGGCTCCATGGTAGCACTTGGAGGAAGGGGGTCACCTGGTAGGGGTCAAAAGATTACCGTCTGTTCCACACCTTCATCTGGTCATGCTGCATCTGTGAAGGACGCCAGAGACAGATTGGCTGTTGCAGACCCCTGTTGTGCGGTCGACGCCACCCAATTCACCACTTCCACCCCCACCACCACTCCCCCTCTCACGCCCACCTCCACCCCAGCTACACTCACCGTTAACAAGAAAACCAAAGGGCTTATCGATGGGCTTTCCAAATTCTTTACCCCTTCCCCCGTGGGCCGTCGCTCGCGAGCTGTTGCCGTAGAGTCGCCCGCCAAACAGTTAAGCTCTAGAGACAAGGGTCCTCCCAAACTGTCCAAGCCACCAGAGCCATTCGCCTTTGCTGCTGACGCCACTCAAAAGATAACCCCCTCGTCCCCTGCACTTCCTTCCGCTCCCACGTTGCCGGGACTTAGCCCCCCTTTGCAGGTGTCCAGCAGCTCCACCTCTGCTAACTCACCCCAGAGCTCCTCCAGCCAGTCTAGTGTTCCTTCCCTGAGTAGTCTCTGCAATAGCAGCCAACTTAAGGGACTATTTGACGGACTCTCTCACATTTATACTACTCAGGGACAGTCGCGGAAAAAGAGACTACCTTGCTACGCGCCACCTAAGCGCATGCACCCTAAGCAGGATTCACCCCATGCGTCCAAAACGGGGCCCCAGCGCCTTGGAAAGAATGAGTTTAATAAAAATAGGTTACACTCCACATCTGCAGGGCCGGGCCGACCCAGAGGACACCCATTTAAGATTGTCAGTCATTTCAAACGTAACCCCTTCCTTAAAAAGCACAGGACACTAGGCAGGCTGAGGTATAAAGTGAGCCCTCAGAAGGGAGCCCCCTCACCAGGAAAGGGAGACTTGACAGACGGAAGAATTAAGCCTGAGAATAATCATGGTAAGCAAGGCTCGAAACTCCAGCCAAGACCTGCGTCTCCACACCTTTAAGCTTCTTCTTTATTTTTTTAAAGCTTGACACTCGCAGTTATTTATTTTTTTTCCAGACTAGAGCTAATCTTTTCTTTGAGAAGACACCCTCAACATTCTAACAGACTACTAATCTTCTGCCTAATTTGAATTCTTTTAGTTTCTTAACCCAGTTTCGTTGCGTTTTGACTTGGCTGCGGAGTTCACGTGGCTTCCATCCTCTCGCCCGTTGGCTTTTGTCATAGTGCATGGCCCACTAACTCCCTCATGTTGCTCCTTGCTCTGTCCTTGACCCTCTGCAGTAGTGCACACATTGTGATCACTACCTAGTAGAGGCTGTAGTCACATCAGCACTCTTCCTCATCCCACCCTCACTCTTGAAATCTCTGTCTCCACTCAACCTCACTTCCAGCGGTCATTAGACACATACAACCCAGTGATTCACCCCACCCAAATTGACTCAGAACTGACATGATGATTACAGCCAGAAGTTCAGTAACCCTTACATTTCACTGTCTTCACGAATGGAGTCACAGTTAAAAAAATAACACAGTGAAAAGGAAAACAAATGGATATATGTTTCAAGCAGTTCTAAACAATATACTGCACAAACACTACTTACCCCAACAGCACATTTCCATAAATATGTTAATGACACATCACGTCCACTTGTAATGGGTTTTTGTTTTGGTGGTTAAGTCATGGTGTTGATGTCTTTCATAAAATTACTGCCTGCTTTCCAGCATCAGTTGCTTTTCATGTCGACACTCGCTCCCTTCACTGCATCTGCTTCTTCATTCATGGGAAACTGTCTTGGTGGATGACTAAGCACATGAAAGCAGTTACGCAATTAGAGTGATTTAGTTTCACTTCATTACATTAGGGATTTTCATATAAACATGCAAAGATGATACATTATGAAATTCCTCAGAGACACGGCCTCAAACGGGCTCAGCAGAAGTACTCAAAGTATAAACACATTTGCATAGAATGCATTTATGAGATTATTCAGCCACGGCTGCTTCAAACAGGACGGTGTTGATGCGCTGTCTGATGTGTTGATGTCGTGTTATTGTGCCTGTAACAGGCCACAACGGGGAGCTGCGCGTGAAGCAGGAGGCCAGAGCCGAGTTCGCGGCCATGTCCAGAGACCACGTCACAGAGGAGGACATTGAGACGTTCATGCATGTGCAGGAACTCGCCGTGCAGGTGAGAAAACTGGGAGAGGGCTAAGCATGTCACACATCAACAGGAAATTTAGATTATTTTTTGACATTTTCAAGTAAAAATATATATATAAAGATGTATATATATGTATCCTGTGCCGTATATGTATATTTAGGTATGAAGTAACAAATCAGCAGTAATTTTCTCTTCCAGATATTTTCATTATTGCAATCTTTTGCCAATATGACAATTAAAGGACAAG
This sequence comes from Chaetodon trifascialis, assembly GCF_039877785.1. NCBI lineage: Eukaryota > Metazoa > Chordata > Actinopteri > Chaetodontiformes > Chaetodontidae > Chaetodon > Chaetodon trifascialis. Next base: position 8,326,374 of record NC_092076.1, on the reverse strand, counting down.
CACAGATGATATTAACATGGAAGCCATTTTTTTAACCACACTACCTTCAATTTTGGAGTCACAAAATATCATATTCTTCCAGTCGGGCTTTGTTCAGCAGGATTATGAGTTTGTAGCCTTAGTTTGGCTTTCCCACGTGATTTCCCTCTGTTCTTCACCCTTATTGATGTGTTAAGGGCAGAAGTGCATGACAAGGACAAAATTCATATATTGAAAGGTATCTCAGTGTGATCTTGATTAGTGTACCGTGTTACAAATATAAACTCCTGCTCATCCCAATTTGTTTTGTATTGCTATTCTGAAATCGAGTGTCTCAGAGGCTAACCCAAATGTCAGCAGTCTTAAAGATTATATTAAGTATTTAAGATCTTACTGGTGGCAGATTTTGGTCAGATTTCATGTATCTTTCATTTAAACAAGGGGAACTGTGAGCCACAATCTTGGTTTGAGACACTGTAAGATTCAATTATCTGGGTCACCACATTTATCCATTTTCTTGTATTCGATCTTTTCACAGAGAACGGGATCTCTGATGAACACAGACTCCATGCGATGCCCTGCCGTCATTGAATTTGGGAAGTATGAGATTCAAACCTGGTACTCATCGCCTTACCCGCCTGAATATTCAAGGTAATGCTGCTTTTACGTGACAAATAATGCCGGTTTCTTTGTTACTGGAGGTGCATTTTATTGAAACGTTTATTTCAGTGTCGCCGAAGTACAAACCACAGCTCTCCCTTTTGTCTCTGGCAGATTACAAAAGCTTTATCTGTGCGAGTTCTGTCTAAAGTATATGAGAAGCAAAAACATTCTCCAGAGACACACAAAGAAGTGTGGCTGGTTCCACCCGCCAGCCAATGAAATCTACAGAAAGGACGACCTTTCCGTATTTGAGGTCAGCTTCCCTTTACAGCAATAAAGCAATAACTGTATGCTGCATGAGATTCCACTGAATGGGTTCTGGGAGGAGGAGGGAAAAAATGGGAACTGTTTGAATAGTGTCCTCTTGCTCTTTTTATTCCGTGTTTAGGTTGATGGAAATGTCAGCAAACTATTCTGCCAAAACCTCTGCCTGTTAGCCAAGCTTTTCCTGGATCACAAGACCTTGTATTATGATGTGGAGCCTTTCCTCTTCTACATACTTACAAAGAATGATGAGAAAGGCTGTCATCTTGTGGGCTATTTCTCCAAGGTAAGAATTACAGAGTGATTATATGGGAAATGAAGGAATACCGCACATCATTTTTGAATGGTGATGCTGATACAGTAAGACCTTACTGTTATTTGTCTGCTCTTGTAACGTGGATTTATCTTATTCACAGTAAATGATGAGTCGATTAATCGATTAGTCCAGCAGAAATGCCGAATACTCATTGGTTCAGGCTTCTAAAGTGTCAGGATTTCCTGTGTTTGTGTGCTTGACATCATTGTAATTTAATTATCCTTAAGTTTTGGACTGTAAAACAAAAATCACTTTGAAAAATAATTGACAGATTGACCAACAAAAAGATAACTATCATTTGTTGGAGCCATGATTCAGAACAGAGTGAAACTTTCCAGTGGAAGCTCATTACCCTGTGTCTGTGGCGTGCACGTGCACAGCTTTAGACAAGGACAATGGCAGGTGCAGTAAATTGCCAGCTTCAGCAGAGCTCTGACATACTTGATCTGTTTCTCCTTCCCTCAGGAAAAGCTTTGCCAGCAGAAGTACAATGTCTCCTGCATAATGATCATGCCTCAGTACCAAAGGCAAGGATTTGGAAGGTTCCTTATTGATTTCAGTAAGTTCCTTAATGCTTTTTTAGACCACTGAACTGAGGTTTTTTTCTTCTTCTTCTTCTTTCATTGGTCTTTACAAACACTTTCAGATTAAGGGGTGAATTTGTAGCTTGTGGCAAGGTGCTGTTATTTGGTTAAGGCTTTGAAGTAGCCTAATCAAGAGCATTCATGTACGGTGCTTAGGCAATCACAGAAGATTAGGAGTGAGAAACATTACATTCTAACTGCATGCATTATTTGATGGCCAATAGTATTTCATCCAAGCATCGCCTGAAGAGCTTTTTCATAGAAACAGCCCCCATTTCTCTCCTTGACTTGTGATGAGGTGTAGATAGTGCTTTTATGTTTTAGACCAGTAAATGCAACACATACAATATTTAAAGCTTTGCGGTCCACTTATGAAAACAGTTGCTGCCTTGAGTGGATTTCTGTGTTTAGGCAGGCAGTTTTTTTGTCATTAAAGGCAGTTTATTGTTTTCAAGAGTTGTCTCATTGCCGAGTTTGCGTGTGATGAAGAGAAGGGAAAGCAGCGCGTGCGGGGTGGGCGGGCGGGCGGGCGGTAATGGAGCATTTGATTTCCTGTTCACTTTGGGAGCCATTGAGACACAGAGATGCAAGAGGATCTGTGATATTGAGAGTGTGCTGATAACAAAGACAGGGATTAAGGGAGATTGAACACAGCTGAGTTCTGAGCTCTTTGAAGGCTTTATTGGAAAATGTAGCTTTGGAGCTGGAAGTTGTTTAGATTAAGATTTTCTGTTATATTGGATTGTATTAGCGGAACACTTTGTCTCAGGTAGCTCTGAGAGCTGAGCATTAGTGGGTGCCTGTGTGAAAAATGTTTTCTTTCAAATCATAATTCAAAGGACGCAGAGTAGCTCTTTTGTATTCATTTATTAATGATAATATACTTGTAAAATGACACAGAATGAAATATGGCTTTTTTCAATTAATTAATTTGAATATTCATTGCTAAGTGTTTGTTATCACACGCTCCTCTTCTCAGCTTTAGTAATGAATATTGTCATGATTACTGGAATATTATGTGTTCACTGTTTGGTGATTAGATTTGCTTGTTTGGTTTTTGGTAGTGGGTGCACATTAAAAGGCATTAATTAATTTCATGCCGCTCGTAATGGATGACCCTTGACAGGGCCGCTATAAAACTAATTACACACAGATACATATTAGTATTAGGTTTTTTTCTTGTTCGTTATCTCTCCTAAGTGCAGTCTCTTGTGAGCAATGACATCCAGCTGCTTCTCTGTTTCGCTCTGTCGCTTTGTTTCCTCTTTACTCCCCTCTTTCAACCTCCTTTGTTGCCCTTGCCAGCATGTATCATAGCTTCTGACAGAGGTTGAAGGAGAGGAAAACTGATTGCCTCGCTTCCCTTTATACTATTTGAAGGTGAAATCCCAACCAGGGTTTGGTGTCACATCCTTACATGAATATGTAATCCATACGGGAGGGGGTGTAGTGACTGAATTGCAATCTGAAATAACCCAGCAGCAGCCTCTAGCTTGACTAAAGCATTTTGTTTGTGTTTGAATCTTGTCTTTTTAGGTTACCTTCTCACCAGGCAAGAAGGACAAGCCGGCTCCCCGGAGAAACCGCTGTCAGATCTGGGTCGCTTATCCTACCTGGCATATTGGAAAAGTGTCATACTGGAGTACCTTTATAAGCACCCAGATAAACACATCAGTGTTAAAGGAATAAGCAGGGCCACTGGGATGTGTCCACATGACATCGCCGCTACTCTCCAGCAGCTTGGCATGATTGACAGACAGGATGGCAGGTCAGTTCCGCAGCCGCAGTCTCCTTCAGCCTGTGCTGCCGCTTCTGTATGCTGTCTGACTTATCCAGGCCAGCGGGTATTTTTAACAGCATATCCATTAATGCTGCTGAATATTGACAGAAGTAAGTCAGGTTAAGCACCCCCAAGGACATGGAGCACCTGCTGTCCCAAGGAGCTCTTCTTTGTGCTCGTATTTAACCACACATCACCTTCTGTCTACCTTCTGTCTACCCTGGCTAGTGCTTCACTATTTTGTGCGCGTGAACTCATGGGTCTTTCTCTCTGTGAACTAGGATCGTGTTGATCAGAAGAGAGCGATTGATTCAACGGCACATGGAGAGCCTGAGGGCTAACCCACGCCGGAATGAGGTGGACCCCGATGCCCTGCGCTGGACGCCTTCCACGACTCTCAGTGCCGTCCTGTCTGAGGAGGAGAGGGAGGCAGAGATGGATGTAGGTCTCCTTGTTCAATCAGGACACAGTAGTTGTTTGTTTACACTTCCCTACAATGCTATTATTGGATGTTTGTTTGATTAGCTGGAGAGTTCAAATAGAGGCCGTTAAGGGGAAAGGCATTCTCACTGTCAGCAGGCATCTAATGTTGTGCAAAATTGCCCTAAATCAGTTCACTACATAATTGATAGTGCTGAATATTCCATGAAATGCAATCTTTCCACGGTTGCTTAACGGAAATGTTTCCTCCATGACGGGCAGACATCCAATCAGGACGCTGTTCTTATTATCAGGAGAAACCTGCAGTGATTCATTTGTCATGATGTTAATTCCAATCTCTTGTTTTCCCATTAGCCTCATTGCTCAGATGTTGGAGCCGTGCGTGCGCCTTTCCCAGAGATAATGCGTCTTGTCTGTTTAATTACCAGGCTGAGCGGCTGAAGGAGCAGGCCAGTTGCTGGGAGAAGGAGGAGAGAGAGAGCTACATGATGACTCACAGCAGCAGGCAACCTCTCACGAAGGTCCACTGCAAGGTTCCCTACAGGACCTACGAACGCCGCCCTGCACTGTCCTGGACTAGGCGCATCCAGCAGTCAGAGGAAGTGAGTGATGACGAAGCCGATGACGATGACGATGATGATGACTCCGATGGTTCACCACCCATCCTGACAAAAGCTCACGCAATGCTTGCAGCAAAGAGAAAGGTGACTTTTGTTGTTTGTTGATGAATCATGCTTCTTTTACAAGTCAGCTGTTCTCCCCAGTGGGATTATCTCATTGATTATCTGGAGTTTTATTCGAGGACAAAGTGGAATTGAATGTACATCATCAGATATTTTCCTTCATTAGGGACTGTGTTGTGTACTCTGGTGAGTTGGAAGGGTTTGATAAATATTCATGAATTCAGTGGAGGGTTCAGTGGCTTCCTCCTGTCATCCGGAGCCTCCCTGTGTGCCTGCAGCTGTAGATAATAGATTGTGTTTTCACTGCTGGTGTCGAGACTGTGCAGGCTAAACCTTGTACTATTGTCAATGGTCATGGTTAATTTACTGCCCTCCTCTATGCTTCTCACATCTGTTCTGTCTATATGGCACTGCCCCCTTGTGCTGGAGATAATATTACAGCCGGGTGCATGATGTCAGGGAGACCTTTTCAACAAAAACTGTGTGGAAACCAGAAAAGAACGACGCTGGCTGTTGGAGTTTATTTAGTGCATTAGTTACAGTATTGATTTCACATTCTTCTTGTGGAGGATTTCGGAGAAGAGAGCGGTTGAGTCGTAGGCAGCCGGTGGGAAACAACTGGAGAATGTAAAATATAGACTGTGGTTTCTGCTTACTCTGCCTGTCTCATTTGTGGTTTTCCACACCAGGCTGCATTGCTCAAACATTTAGCCTCACTGTGTGGTTTTAACATTTTACATTTAGCACAGAAGCCTGAATGACTTCCTGCTATATCCTCATGGAGGTCATCCACCTAGTGCCCTAGTTTTCAGTCTTTACAAAACTACTCTACTTTCATTGGAGGTTTTATTCTGTTTTCACTGGTTCACCTTTTATTTTTGTTTCAGAGAAACATTGTGCTCAAGAAGAGAGGGCGTAAAAGGAAGAGAATAAACAGCAGTGTTACAACAGAAACCATCTCTGAGACAACTGAGGTGCTGAACGAGCCGTTCGATAACTCAGAGGATGAGCGTCCTATGCCCCTGCTGGAGCGCACCTGCAGAGTGGGCGAGATGGAGGAAGAAGAGGAGGAGGAGGAACAGGAGGACAAGACTCCGATAACACCAATGAAACGCCGGAGAGGTCGCCCAAGGCTGGAGAAGAATGCACAGAAAGACAATCTTGAACACTGGAATGAAGGTATTTGCATCTTGACTGTCATAAAAATACTCTGTGCTACATCACTTCTCATAAAATTGTTGTATAGTTGATTGTTTTATCTCTCTGACAAAATAGTGAACTGCTTTTTAATTTTGTTTTTTATATTAGGAGCTGACATCCTCTCTAAGAGACCCAGCAGACCCCGTCCAGTGAAACGGAAGAAAGGCTGGCCGAAAGGAGTGAAACGAGGCCCTCCCAAATGGAGGCTAAAGAATGAACGAAAGATGGGCTTCAAGCTCAATCTCTACACACCCCCTGAAACCCCAATGGAAGCAGAGCAGCACCATATTCAGACTGAAGAAGCGAAAGGGGAACCAGACCAGGATATTGTCAGTGCAGACGAGGGCAGCAAAGCAGGCAGAGGCTTGGCTAGTCCAGATACAACTCTAGAGAGGCTTCCCTCCGAGCCCCCAAGTCCTGCTGACCATGCCTCCCAGAAGTCAAGCTCCCCTGAAGGATCACCGGTGGCTTCTCCAGTATGCTCACCTGCTGCTTCTCCTGGTGCCATGTCCCCAAGGCCTGAGGACAGAGCTGATTCCCCAGGACCACCCGAAGATGAACAGCGAGACCGAGAGAGTGAGCACGGTCAGGACTCCCCAGCCAAAGATGTGGAACACAACACAGTGGGTGCTGTTTCACTGGAGAACGACAATGAGGAAGATGAGGAGGAGGATGAGCAGAGAACTCAAATTGAGGATCAGGATGCAGATGATGAAGATGACAGTCACAACAAGACAGCAGATGCCGAGATCAGCAAAGCAGATGTGGAACAGAGTTTGAAAGAAATACCCGAGTGCACCCCACCTTTTTTAGATCCAAAAGAAGACAACGACTCTGAGTTGAGTCAGCAGGTTTCTACAGTACCATGTAGTGAAGAGGAACCAGCTACCGCTGCAGAAAGCATCCAGGAGGCTGTGACAGAAACGACAGTAGCAACACCACCACCTGAAGCAGTAGCAGTCGCTTCGGTAGCAGCTGTAGACTCTGATAACCCTGTAGACTCTGAGTCAGAGGAAGAGAGCACGCCCAGTCCATGTCCGGATCACCCACCTCCTCAGCCTGCAGAGAGGCCAGCACTCAGTCCCGTGCTGAGGGAGGACCCTCCAATCTGCACAGAGATTGACTCAGAGACAGCCCAAGCTGTTCAGTCCCTGACGCAGGAGACTGAGCGGGAGAATGTTTTCCAGGACTGTGTGGAGAGCCAGGAGCCCTGCAGAAGCCTGCAGACCTACGCCCACGTGGCCCAGAGCCCCCAGCTCACCTCGCTGGATGACTGCCCCCAGTCAGACCACAGCAGTCCCCTTTCCTCCGCGCAATCCCATCCCAGCCAGTCCGTACGCTCTGTTAACAGCCCGGCTGTCTCCATCTTGGAGAGCGGCTACACTCAGATCAGCCCCGACCACAGTGCCATCTCAGTGCCCTCGCTCCACAACATGGAGACGAGCCCCATGATGGATGTGCCGTCGGTGTCAGATCACTCACAGCAGGTGGTGGACAGTGGCTTCAGCGATCTGGGTAGCATCGAGAGTACCACAGAGAATTACGAGAACCCCAGCAGCTACGACTCCACCATGGGGGGCAGCATCTGTGGGGCAGGCCCCTCCCAGAACAGCTGCTCCTATGGCAGCATCCCCCCTAGTGGCCTGGCCCAGAGCAGCTGTGCCGTGAGCCAGCAAATGGCTGCCGTCAACCCCGGCAGCTGCGGGATGATTCAGCAGAACAGTCTGAGCTCGCCACCGCACTGCAACGTCAAGTCGCCGCAGGGCTGCGTAGTGGTGGAGAGGCCTCCCAGCAACAGCCAGCATAGCCAGCACAGTCAACACAGCCAGCGCAGCCAGCACAGCCAACACAGTCAACACAACTCTCACAGCAGGCACGGCCCACACAATCAGCACAGCCAACACAATCAGCACGGTCCACACAATCAGCTAAGCCAGCACAGTCAACACAATCCCCACAACCAGCATAGTCACCACCACAATCACCACCTGCAGCACAATCAGCTCAGCCAGCACAATCAGCACGCTCAGCATAGCCTTCACAATCAACACAGTCAGCACAGCCAGCAGCAGCCCATGGCACAGTGTGCCATACCCCCCAACTTCACCACCACCATGCAGCTGGCTGACATTCCCGAATCTGGCAACCCAAACTTCGCCCTCTATGAGAGGATCAACCACCAGGGCGAGTATGGCAGCGGGCACTACTCTCAGTCGTCTGGCCTCAGTCTGGCCAAACTGCAGCAGTTCACCAACACGTTCATAGACCACCCTCACTCGCTGCCTTTCAACCACTCGGCCTCACACCCCATCACATCTTATGCAAACACCCCTTCGCTGTCATCTCAGCACTCCAGCCTGGTCTCCTTGTCCCAGACCCCACATCGAGTCCCCAACCCACAGGTGCAGGCCACCATGACCCCACCCCCGAATCTCAGCTCTCCACCACCCATGATGCTACAGCGCAACATGGGCATCACGCCCTCGCAGCGGATCCAGCCCCAAATGGCCGCCAAGAGTCACATCTCCGCACGCTCCAAGTCGGCCCCGCTGTCGCACCACCAGCAGCAGATGTACGCCCAGCCGCCACAGACTGTGGCCATGCAGGCGCCATCCAGGACGCTGGCCGCCATGCCGCGCATGAACATGAGCGTGAACATCATGCCGGCACCAGCTTACAATGTCAACTCCATGAACATGCCCTCCCTCAATGCCATGAATGGCTACAGCATGAGCCAGCCCATGATGAACAGTGGCTACCATGGCAACCATGCCTATATGAACCAGTCACCCCAGTACTCTATGCAGATGGGAATGATGGGAACACAGCCATACCCCCAGCAGCCCATGCAGGCTCCACCACATGGCAACATGGTGTACACTCCAGCTGGTCACCATGGCTACATGAACACAGGCATGTCCAAGCAGTCCCTGAAGGGGCCTTTCATCAGGCGGTAACTCTCCGCAGGACTCAGCTGTTTCTTCTCACGTGCATTTTGCTGTTTAAAGATGCACTGATCTGGCCTTTTTGTTTCTCTTCTTTTGGTGTCCTTTTGTTATTGTTTATGACTTAAAAACCAGCAGCAGCACTTGGAAAGAATGCAAAATTTTTCATCAGTGAGTCAACTTTGAAGCTAATGTTCAAAAGTATTTTTGTTTCTCCAAATGGGAAGCCTTACATCATTACGATGAAAATCTATTTAATTAGTGTTAGTGTCTCTGATGTGTCTTTAGAGCAGGCGGGTTCAGAGCTCAGAGGTAGAGATTTCATCAGTGGTCTTGCAGTCGTGTAGCAGCCTCAAATGAAGCCATTTAATGTGCCTGCTACAAGTGGAGTTAGTGGCTGTTTGAACCTGTTCAGTGTACCTGTCTAACAGTGCTGACAATTAGTTTGTACTATACTCATGCCTTTGTATATTTAAATTATTGTACTTATTTTGTAAAGTGACAACTAGCATGCTTCAGTCTCTGTTAGTGACAGTGCATTGAGTAGTACTGTACAAGTGTTGTGCTTAATAGCAAGCCATTTTAAAG